>NW_025901145.1:0-31671 GCF_022539505.1 Lolium rigidum | reverse complement strand
ACCAGCCCAACACCAGCCCTAATACCTCTTCGCGAGGATAAACATGAAGGAGGCGTCCTCGCCTTCGTCTTCGACCTGGACGCGCACGAGGCCGCCACCGTGATACGTCTCCGACGTATCGATAATTTCTTATGTTCTATGCCATATTATTGATGATACCTACATGTTTTATGCACACTTTATGTCATATTCGTGCATTTTCTGGAACTAACCTACTAACAAGATGCCGAAGTGCCGCTCTCGTTTTCTGCTGTTTTTGGTTTCGTAAATCCTAGTAACGAAATATTCTCGGAATTGGACGAAACGAAGACCCAGTGGCCCTATTTTTCCACGGAGCTTCCGTAAGACCGAAGAACACACGAAGTGGGGCCACGAGGTGGCCAAGCTATAGGGCGGCGCGGCCCAGGCCTCGGCCGCGCCGACCTATAGTGTGGGCCCCTCGTTACGCCCCCTGACCTCGCCCTTCCGCCTACTTAAAGCCTCCGTCGCGAAACCCCCGATGCGAAAAACCACGATACGGAAAACCTCACCGAGACGCCGTCGCCGCCGATCCCATCTCGGGGATTCTGGAGATCTCCTCCGGCACCCCGCCGGAGAGGGGATTCATCTCCCGGAGGACTCTACACCGCCATGGTCGCCTCCGGAGTGATGAGTGAGTAGTTCACCCCCGGACTATGGGTCCATAGCAGTAGCTAGATGGTTGTCTTCTCCTCATTGTGCTTCATTGTTGGATCTTGTGAGCTGCCTAACATGATCAAGATCATCTATCCGTAATTCTATATGTTGTGTTTGTCGGGATCCGATGGATAGAGAATACCATGTCATGTTAATTATCAAGTTATTATACATGTGTTGTTTATGATCTTGCATGCTCTCCGTTTCTAGTAGAGGCTCGGCCAAGTTTTTACTTTTAACTCCAAGAGGGAGTACTTATGCTCGATAGTGGGTTCATGCCTCGCATTGACACCTGGGACAAGTGATGTAAAGTTCTAAGGTTGTGTTGTGATGTTGCCACTAGGGATAAAACATTGGCGCTATGTCCGAGGATGTAGTTGTTGATTACATTACGCACCATACTTAATGCAATTGTCTCGTTGTTTAGCAACTTAATACCGGAGGGGGTTCGGATGATAACCCGAAGGTGGACTTTTTAGGCATAGATGCAGCTTGGATGGCGGTCTATGTACTTTGTCGTAATGCCCAATTAAATCTCACTATACTTATCATGTCATGTATGTGCATTGTTATGCCCTCTCTATTTGTCAATTGCCCGACCGTAATTTGTTCACCCAACATGCTTTTATCTTATGGGAGAGACACCTCTAGTGAACCGTGGACCCCGGTCCATTCTTTAATACCGAAATACAAATCTGCCGCAATACTTGTTTTACTGTTTTCTCTCGCAAACAATCATCTTCCACACAATACGGTTAATCCTTTGTTACAGCAAGCCGGTGAGATTGACAACCTCACCGTTTCGTTGGGGCAAAGTACTTTGGTTGTGTTGTGCAGGTTCCACGTTGGCGCCGAATCTCCGGTGTTGCGCCGCACTACATCCCGCCGCCATCAACCTTCAACGTGCTTCTTGGCTCCTCCCGGTTCGATAAACCTTGGTTTCTTTCTCGAGGGAAAACTTGCCGCTGTGCGCATCATACCTTCCTCTTGGGGTTGCCCAACGAACGTGTGAAATACACGCCATCAAGCTCTTTTTCCGGCGCCGTTGTCGGGGAGATCAAGACACGCCGCAAGGGGAGTCTCCACTTCTCAATCTCTTTACTTTGTTTTTGTCTTGCTTTATTTTATTTACTACTTTGTTTGCTGCATTATATCAAAACATAAAAAAATTAGTTGCTAGCTTTACTTTATTTACCGTCTTGTTTGCTATATCAAAAACACAAAAAAATTAGTTTACTTGCATTTACTTTATCTAGTTTGCTTTATTTACTATTGCTAAAATGGCCAACCCTGAAAATACTAAGTTGTGTGACTTCACTAGCACAAATAATAATGATTTCTTATGCACACCTATTGCTCCACCTCGCTACTACAGCAGAATTCTTTGAAATTAAACCCGCTTTACTTAATCTTGTCATGAGAGAGCAATTTTCTCGGTGTTAGTTCCGATGATGCCGCTGCCCATCTCAATAATTTTGTTGAACTATGTGAAATGCAAAAATATAAAGATGTAGATGGTGACATTATAAAATTAAAATTGTTTCCTTTCTCATTAAGAGGAAGAGCTAAAGATTGGTTGCTATCTCTCGCCTAAGAATAGTATTGATTCATGGACTAAATGCAAGGATGCTTTTATTGGTAGATATTATCCCCCTGCTAAAATTATATCTTTGAGGAGTAGCATAATGAATTTTAAACAATTGGATAATGAACATGTTGCTCAAGCTTGGGAAAGAATGAAATCTCTGGTTAAAAATTGCCCAACCCATGGACCGACTACTTGGATGATCATCCAAACCTTCTATGCAGACTAAATTTTTCTTCGCGGAATTTATTGGATTCAGCTGCTGGAGGTACCTTTATGTCCATCACTCTTGGTGAAGCAACAAAGCTCCTTGATAATATGATGGTTAATTACTCTGAATGGCACACGGAAAGAGCTCCACAAGGTAAGAAGGTAAATTCTCGTTGAAGAATCCTCTTCCTTGAATGATAAGGTTGATGCTATTATGTCTATGCTTGCGAATGATAGGACTAATGTTGATCCTAATAATGTTCCATTAGCTTCATTGGTTGCTCAAGAAGAACATGTTGATGTGAACTTCATTAAAAATAATAATTTCAACAACAATGCTTATCTAACAATTCTAGTAATAACTATAGGCCATATCCTTATAATAATGGTAACGGTTATGCTAATTCTTATGGGAATTCTTACAACAATAATAGGAATACACCCCCTGGACTTGAAGCCATGCTTAAAGAATTTATTAGTACACAAACCGCCTTTAACAAATCTGTTGAGGAAAAGCTCAATAAAATTGATATTCTTGTTTCTAGAGTTGATAGTCTTGCCTCCGATGTTGATCTTTTGAAATCGAAAGTTATGCCTAATAGGGATATTGAAAATAAAATTGTTACTACAGCAAATGCCATCCAAGTTAGAATTAATGAGAATATAAGATTAATGGCTGAACCGCGTGCTAGGTGGGATAGAGAAGAAAATGAAAAACTAGCTAAGAAGGAAAATGTAGCTAAAGTTTGGACTATTACCACCACTAGCAATGCTAATGATTCATATGTTGCTGCACCTCCTACTATCCATGATAAAATAATTGGTGTTAGCAATGCTTCTACTCCTAGTGCAAAGCGCGCAAAATTACCCGAAACCGCTAAAACCGCCGAAACCGCTTGTGATAAAACCGCTGAAATTTTTTCCAACCTTGGGGATGATAATCCCATTGCTTTAGATTGTAATGATTTAGATTTTGATGATTGCCATATCTCTGAAGTTATAAAGTTCTTACAAAAACTTGCTAAAAGTCCCAATGCTAGCGCTATAAACTTGGCTTTCACAAAACATATTACAAATGCTCTCATAAAAGCTAGAGAAGAGAAACTAAAACTTGAAACTTCTATTCCTAGAAAGCTAGAGGATGGTTGGGAGCCCATCATTAAAATGAGAGTCAAAGATTTTGATTGTAATGCCTTATGTGATCTTGGTGCAAGTATTTCTGTTATGCCTAAAAAAGTCTATGATATGCTTGACTTGCCACCATTGAAAAATTGTTATTTGGATGTTAATCTCGCCGATAATGCTAAAAAGAAACCTTTGGGGAAAGTTGATAATGTTCATATTATGGTTAACAATAACCTTGTCCCCGTTGATTTTGTTGTCTTGGATATTGAATGCAATGCATCTTGCCCCATTATATTGGGAAGACCTTTTCTTCGAACCGTTGGTGCTACTATTGATATGAAGGAAGGTAATATTAAATATCAATTTCCTCTCAAGAAAGGTATGGAACACTTCCCTAGAAAGAGAATGAAGGTACCTTATGATTCTATCATTAGAACAAATTATGATGTTGATGCTTCATCTTTCGATGTTACTTGAGATACACTTTCGCGCCTAGCCGAAAGGCGTTAAAGAAAAGCGCTTATGGGAGACAACCCATGTTTTTACTACAGTACTTTTGTTTTATATTTGTGTCTTGGAAGTTGTTTACTACTGTAGCAACCTCTCCTTATCTTAGTTTTAAGTTTTGTTGTGCCAAGTAAAGTCTTTGATAGAAAAGTAAGTACTAGATTTGGATTACTGCGCAGCTTCCGCATTTCTTTGCCGTCACGAATCTGGGTCTATCTCCCCGTAGGTAGCTCAGAAAATTACGCCAATTTACGAGCATGATCCTCAGATATGTACGCAACTTTCATTCAATTTGAGCATTTTCGTTTGAGCAAGTCTGGTGGCCTAATAAAATCCATCTTTACGGACTGTTCTGTTTTGACAGATTCTGTCTTTTATTTCGCATTGCCTCTTTTGCTATGTTGGATGAATTTCTTTGATCCACTAATGTCCAAGTAGCTTTATGCAATGTCCAGAAGTGTTAAGAATGATTGTGTCACCTCTGAACATGTGAATTTTTATTATGCACTAACCCTCTAATGAGTTGTTTCGAGTTTGGTGTGGAGGAAGTTTTCAAGGATCAAGAGAGGAGTATGATGCAATATGATCAAGGAGAGTGAAAGCTCTAAGCTTGGGGATGCCCCGTGGTTCACCCCTGCATATATTAAGAAGACTCAAGCGTCTAAGCTTGGGGATGCCCAAGGCATCCCCTTCTTCATCGACAACATTATCAAGTTCCTCCCCCGAAACTATATTTTTATTCGGCCACATCTTATGTACTTTGCTTGGAGCGTCGGTTTGTTTTTGTTTTTTGTTTTGTTTGAATAAAATGGATCCTAGCATTCACTTTATGGGAGAGAGACACGCTCCGCTGTTGCATATGGACAAATATGTCCTTAGGCTCTACTCATAGTATTCATGGCGAAGTTTCTTCTTCGTTAAATTGTTATATGGTTGGAATTGGAAAATGATACATGTAGTAAATTGCTATAATGTCTTGGATAATTTGATACTTGGCAATTGTTGTGCTCATGTTTAAGCTCTTGCATCATATACTTTGCACCCATTAATGAAGAAATACTTAGAGCTTGCTAATTTGGTTTGCATATTTGGTTTCTCTAGAGTCTAGATAACATCTAGTATTGAGTTTTGAACAACAAGGAAGACGGTATGGAGTCTTATAATGTTTACCATATGTCTTTTATGTGAGTTTTGCTGTACCGTTCATCCTTGTGTTTGTTTCAAATAACCTTGCTAGCCTAAACCTTGTATCGAGAGGGAATACTTCTCATGCATCCAAAATCCTTGAGCCAACCACTATGCCATTTGTGTCCACCATACCTACCTACTACATGGTATTTATCCGCCATTCCAAAGTAAATTGCTTGAGTGCTACCTTTAAAATTCCATCATTCACCTTTGCAATATATAGCTCATGGGACAAATAGCTTAAAAACTATTGTGGTATTGAATATGTACTTATGCACTTTATCTCTTATTAAGTTGCTTGTTGAGCGATAACCATGTTTCGGGGACGCCATCAACTATTCTTTGTTGGATATCATGTGAGTTGCTATGCATGTCCGTCTTGTCCGAAGCAAGAGAGATCTACCACCTTCATGGTTGGAGCATGCATATTGTTAGAGAAGAACTTTGGGCCGCTAACTAAAGCCATGATTCATGGTGGAAGTTTCAGCTTTGGACATATATCCTCAATCTCATATGAGAATAATAATTGTTGCCACATGCTTATGCATTAAAGAGGAGTCCATTATCTCGTTGTCCATGTTGTCCCGGTATGGATGTCTAAGTTGAGAATAATCAAAAGCGAGAAATCCAAAATGCGAGCTTTCTCCTTAGACCTTTGTACAGGCGGCATGGAGGTACCCCATTGTGACACTTGGTCAAAACATGTGCATTGCAAAGATCCGGTAGTCCAAGTTAATTAGGACAAGGTGCGGGCACTATTAGTATACTATGCATGAGACTTGCAACTTGTAAGATATAACTTTCATAACTCATATGCTTTATTACTACCGTTGACAAAATTGTTTCATGTTTTCAAAATAAAAGCTCTAGCACAAATATAGCAATCGATGCTTTCCTCTTTGAAGGACCATTCTCTTTACTTTTATGTTGAGTCAGCTCCACCTATCTCTCTCCACCTCAAGAAGCAAACACTTGTGTGAACCGTGCATTGATTCCTACATACTTGCATATTGTACTTGTTATATTACTCTATGTTGACAATTATCCATGAGATATACATGTTACAAGTTGAAAGCAACCGCTGAAACTTAATCTTCCTTTGTGTTGCTTCAATACCTTTACTTTGATTTATTGCTTTATGAGTTAACTCTTATGCAAGACTTATTAATACTTGTCTTGAAGTACTATTCATGAAAAGTCTTTGCTATATGATTCACATGTTTACTCATGTCATCACCATTGTTTTGATCGATGCATCCACTACATATGTTTACAAATAGTATGATCAAGGTTATGATGGCATATCACTTCAGTAAATTATCTTTGTTATCGTTTTACCTCGCTCGGGACGAGCGTAACTAAGCTTGGGGATGCTTGATACGTCTCCGACGTATCGATAATTTCTTATGTTCTATGCCATATTATTGATGATACCTACATGTTTTATGCACACTTTATGTCATATTCGTGCATTTTCTCGGAACTAACCTATTAACAAGATGCCGAAGTGCCGCCTCGTTTTCTCGCTGTTTTTGGTTTCGTAAATCCTAGTAACGAAATATTCTCGGAATTGGACGAAACGAAGACCCAGGGCCCTATTTTTCCACGGAGCTTCCAGAAGACCGAAGAACACACGAAGTGGGGCCACGAGGTGGCCAAGCTATAGGGCGGCGCGGCCCAGGCCTTGGCCGCGCCGACCTATAGTGTGGGCCCCTCGTTAGCCCCTTGACCTGCCCTTCCGCCTACTTAAAGCCTCCGTCGCGAAACCCCTGATGGGAAAAACCACGATACGGAAAACCTTACTGAGACGCCGTTGCCGCCGATCCCATCTCGGGGGATTCTGGAGATCTCCTCCGGCACCCTGCCGGAGAGGGGATTCATCTCCCGGAGGACTCTACACCGCCATGGTCGCCTCCGGAGTGATGAGTGAGTAGTTCACCCCTGGACTATGGGTCCATAGCAGTAGCTAGATGGTTGTCTTCTCCTCATTGTGCTTCATTGTTGGATCTTGTGAGCTACCTAACATGATCAAGATCATCTATCCGTAATTCTATATGTTGTGTTTGTCGGGATCCGATGGATAGAGAATACCATGTCATGTTAATTATCAAGTTATTATACATGTGTTGTTTATGATCTTGCATGCTCTCCGTTTCTAGTAGAGGCTCGGCCAAGTTTTTACTTTTAACTCCAAGAGGGAGTACTTATGCTCGATAGTGGGTTCATGCCCGCATTGACACCGGGACAAGTGATGTAAAGTTCGAAGGTTGTGTTGTGCTGTTGCCACTAGGGATAAAACATTGGCGCTATGTCCGAGGATGTAGTTGTTGATTACATTACGCACCATACTTAATGCAATTGTCTCGTTGTTTAGCAACTTAATACCGGAGGGGGTTCGGATGATAACCCGAAGGTGGACTTTTTAGGCATAGATGCAGCTTGGATGGCGGTCTATGTACTTTGTCGTAATGCCCAATTAAATCTCACTATACTTATCATGTCATGTATGTGCATTGTTATGCCCTCTCTATTTGTCAATTGCCCGACCGTAATTTGTTCACCCAACATGCTTTTATCTTATGGGAGAGACACCTCTAGTGAACCGTGGACCCCGGTCCATTCTTTAATACCGAAATACAAATCTGCCGCAATACTTGTTTTTACTATTTTCTCTCGCAAACAATCATCTTCCACACAATACGGTTAATCCTTTGTTACAGCAAGCCGGTGAGATTGACAACCTCACTGTTTCGTTGGGGCAAAGTACTTTGGTTGTGTTGTGCAGGTTCCACGTTGGCGCCGGAATCTCTGGTGTTGCGCCGCACTACATCCCGCCACCATCAACCTTCAACGTGCTTCTTGGATCCTCCTGGTTCGATAAACCTTGGTTTCTTTCTGAGGGAAAACTTGCTGTTGTGCGCATCATACCTTCCTCTTGGGGTTGCCCAACGAACGTGTGAAATACACGCCATCACACCGCGATGGCCAGAGCCACGTCCCGCGGTCGCCGCCGCCGACGCTGACCGCCAGCACACGCCGAAGCCGTATAAATGGCGCAGGAGCCCTTCCATTCCCCTCTCTTCATCCAATTTCTCCCCAATTCGAAACCCTAACATGCTCAGACTCCGAGCGCCGCCGTCGATGGAGCCCATCCCAGACCTCGCTGTGACCACCATTAGAATCGCCGTGCTCTACTTGCTATTACTGCGCAAGGAATCGAGGTGGGGCGTCCCAGAACATCGCCGTCGAGCTCGTCTTCCCCGACGCCGGGAGCGACGAATTCCGGAGATACCGTCCACCTCTGGCCTCGCCGACACGCCCGGCGTGCTCGTGGTGAGTCACTGGCTCCCTAGCACCTCATGGCATCCTTCCTAGCCCCTGCATCGCCGTGGCGCCATACGTCTGCGGGCGCCGCCGTGGTACCTCGCCGGAGAGCTCGCTCCGATGACCAAAACGGAGCGGCGCTACCACTAGTCGCTTAGTCACGCCGCCTTCTCTCCAACGAGCCCCCGCATAGCCCCGCGGGAAACCGTAATCGCCGGCGACCATCAGGGTCTGCCGCCGGTCACCGCACCCTGGCCACCTTGGCGATTTTGACTTCGGTCAAAGCCACCGTGGCTGGTGACCTGGCCTATGGCCCACGCGTCAGTGGCCCTGGGTGAAACTCACCCGGGTGCACTCAATCGTTTTTCTGTTTTAAAATTTAAATTGAATAATTACTGCAACTTCAAATAATTATAGAATATTCAATTTAAGTCAGAAAAATAAAAATAAAATATCAAAATTCTTATAAAGAAAAACTCTATCCAATAAAAATGTAAAATGAAATTTTATTTTTAATAAAAATTTAATTATTTAATACTTGTTATTTAAGCCTTATTAATTAATTCTAAATTCAATTAAATTCAATAAATAAGGAAAACTTTAAAAATAAAATTGAAACCAGTAAATAAATAAAGAAAACTTTAAAAGTAATTTCTTTATTATTTTATTAAATCCTTATTAGGAGGATTTTAAACCCTAATTAATAATTACCCTAATTAGTAACTTATTTTAAAAATAATAAAAAGCCAAATTGAATATTAATTTTATTTCAAAGTTATTAATAACTTCAACTTTAACATGAAGTTATTAATCATAGAATTAAATGATAAATAGCAAACCCTAAATTCCACATGGAATGATATTATAACCCTATCATTTCATGTGACTCCTAAAACCCTAAATTAATTAGGAACCCTAGTTCCATTATTACACATGAACCCTAATTTGCTTCTAACCTAAACCCTAGGTTAGAACATGTGATCATGTTACTTCATTAGTAATCATAGATTCATATCTAGCAACTAAATACTAGTTCAAATCCACATAAAATATGGGAACCCTATCACCACTAATTAGCATCCCATGTGTTCATCTCCAACAGACCTAGATAATTAAGTAGGGTTAACCAAGTGTAAACCCTAGATCATTTTGCCAAAGCCATCATCCTTATTCATGCCTATTTAACATCACACCATTGTGATGAACCCTAACAGCAACCATACCTACTATTTTACTTTACATAACCCTGTTCCACTAAACCCTACTAGTGTGAGATACTTATGAACCATACTATTTAAGGAGCCAATTATTCCTTACTTAATAGAACCAACAGTAAAACCTAGACCACCTCAACCCTAATTGATATACTTCTTATTACTTAAGAAGTACGTTCTTCAAAAGTTATTCTTTTGAAGAAAATAAGAAATCATCATCAACCCTGCCTATAAGGACCTATAAACCCTAGTCAGCTATCACTAGCAAAAATAAACCAATCTTGATAGCACCCATGTGTAATTAACTGCTTAGGATGCCTAGGCATAACTCCACCTGGTATTGATAAATTCAACATTGTTGTGATCCATCTACTACTTATTCCAGACACCAATTAAAACCATAGAACACCATAGAATTCCACAACCCTAATTATTATACTTGTTCTTTATTAAAGAACATGTTCTTCCAAAGTTATTCTTTTGAAGTATATGATAATTAATCATTAACCATGCCATATAGTACTAAAATTGACAACTGCTCTTTACTTATTATACAATTACTATTTCGGGTATGTATGATTGTTACTATGCATTTTACCACTTGCTTATGATACTAAAACAACACAACCCTGAATAAGAACTTTGTTTGCAAATCACTCTAAAAGTGCAACACACCCTGAACCAATTATTACAACTCACCGATCCTAAATCATTGGGGTTAGGTCACGCTTAGGGCGATTGCATCTCATACTTATGCATTATTGCATCCTTGCCAATCTTTTAAACATCGTCCTTACCGGACGATGATGCTATTTCAGAATTTGGAGTTATTGCGTATCGAAGACCTTGCCTGCATAATCTTGCAGTCAAGAAAGGCAAGTTCATCACTTGCTCATGTCATTTGAGTACTTTTATCAAATTACTTGCAAAGTACTATGGTTATCACGATTGCATAAAAACCAAAACCACTACTTTCATAACTATGAATATGACTATGTGGTGGGCAATGGAACCATGGATTGTGTTGATATGGTGGAGGTTCCATTGCAGGGGTTAATATCCATCTAGGATTAAACAACAAATGTCGCCAGTGATTCTTGTGCCGTAATACCCGTGTTAACCATAAGATCCGGAGTGGGACGGAGTAGTCAAAAGTGTTTCCACCTCTCGTTCATCAACGGATGCGCTTACCGTAGCAGCTTGTGTCTTGCGGAGTAACTTGAGGGTGGGGAGCCCCTTCTAATTCCCCACGGTATAGCCGTTGCTTACCGTAGCGGTTGCTCGCTTGCGGAACAACTTGAGGGTGGGGATCCCCTTCTAATTCCCCACGGTAATGTGGTCTATGATGGGTTGCAGCTACCGGCGAAGGAGTTTGGTTAACGAGTCCCAAACTGTTGTCGTGGTCGGGGTCCACCCTGAAATTACGGGAATAATGGGACCGACGAGGACCCAGTGGTCGGGGTATGCAACAAAGGGTGGGTGTTCGAGGTAGCGGAGGAACATGATTGGCTAGACCTTATACCGGGCCTCACACCATAGGAAGTGTGGACGGGTTGCGCGCCCGGTTGGCACCAAGGTTAAGATCTCTTATGGGTAAAGCAACACACCTCTGCGAGTGTAAAGAACCGTGACCTGTCACTCGTTCCGGGATATGGAACTGCGAACGCGGCCGGAAAGGAGCTCCATGAAGTTCTAGTAAACCGGTGAAGGCTGACGGACATAGTTCTTCTGAATAAAAGCAACCTTTTGAAGAAATGATTATGAAAACTTGCATTGGTATTAGACTTTTTGGTCTAATGCTATAGCTAGTGCATTAAACACCTCTTTCCTATAATGAACTTGTTGAGTACGCTCGTACTCATCCCACTCTTAAATCCCCTGCTTAGATATGGAGGCATCGAAGGAGGAGCTACAGTGCAACTCGAAGGCCGAGGAGTTAACAACTATTTCAAGAGACAGGACCCTGTCAGAGGAGTCAGATACCACATCCAACAAGGAGAAAACCTAGTTTAGCCATAGAAGGGAACTAGCTTCCGAAACCTAGCTCCTATTTAGCTAGAGTCTATTCTTAGCCTCTGTAGTTAGTGAAATACTCTACAAATAGAGTTCGTGATAAGACTAGACTACGAGTCATTCTTCCGGAGTTTATTTGCGGTTTTACCTCATTGTAAAGTAGGAGGTCTGTGATGATCTTATGTAAAAGAGTCCGTGTTGTAATTCTATAGACATGCCTTGGACCCGCATATGTTTCGTTGTACCACTCGAGCGATATAATACCCGTGGAACTGTGTTTCATTGGTGTTATATCGGACTTGCATACTACACCATGCGGTGGTATGCCGGGTCACCACAGTTGGTATCAGAGCAAATGCTTTGACCCTAGGATTAAAACCCTTTAAAGGAGACCTATAGGATTGGTAGTGTTTATAGGAAGTTGTCCTAGGTAAACCAAATACTACATATGACTTGAGATGGATGTAAAATGTCTATAACGCCCCTAAATAATTTAGGTGCCCCAAATGAACAATAATATCATATGTATGATAGTTTTTAGTATAAAATGAGTTAGAAATGTATCAAGAAAATTACATAAAAATTTCCATTCTCATTATTATGTACCAAATTTTATACCAAAACATCCCACATAGCATATATCAAAAAAGTCCATGCCCAATTCATATCACAAAAATTACCTTAGTATTCACAACAATAGAAATTTAAACTTCTTATGTCTATAAACCTGGACGGATTCAAGCTAATTGAAAAAAATTGAGTTAATTACAAGGAAGGAGAAAAAAATTGAGTTAATTACAAGGAAGGAGAGCTACTGTTCACGGTTGTGAGGAGGACATCACGCAGACGAGGAAGGAATCGAGCGGTGGACTGGAACGGCAACCGCGGTCGCCGAGATGGACGTCTCCTGCGGGGTAGAGCTTGGCCGCCGGCGTGGAGCGCTTGGTCGTCGGCCACGGTCTCCTGATGCGGGTGGGCGGCGGCTGCGAGTGGGAAGCGGTTGCGGGTGGGCGGCGCCTGCAGGTGAGCGGCGGAAGAGGAGCAGCGCGTGCAGGGAAGCGACGGAGGCGCGGTTGTGGCGTCGGGTAGCGGCGGCGGCGGTGAGTAGCTGTGGCGGCAGTGGATGGGAACCCTTGCGTTGTCCTGGAACTGATCGATTCGGTCCGCTTTGTTGTTTCTTTTGACTTGGCCGAACCGTTTTTTACGGGAGTGGCAATCTGTTGTAATTAGAACTGAAATGGGTGGCAAATTCCTATACCGTTTCGGGTTTCTAGCCAGAAGCTCGGGAAACTGCCTCCCATCAGTTTCTGGATTTACACACGATGGGAGCTTCTCGGTGAAAATAAGCAAGCCACAAGCTGGAGACTTCTTTTAGGCTTTAGCTGTCCACAACCTAGAAGCCAGTCTAGAAGCAAAGAAGAAGTGCCCCATAATACCCGTGGAACTGTGTTTCATTGGTGTTATATCAGACTTGCATACTACACCATGCAGTGGTATGCCGGGTCACCACAATATGCGAACCCGGACTCTGCACCTGTGCGTTAACGGTCTTAACTGAGACAGTGGGGTGAACCCTGCTTCACCCATTTTGGCCTCGATTGGGGAAACTCTCATTTGTAACTAGTTGCGCCCGCACCCCATTTTTTGTTGTGACACTTCCAAATTTCCAAAAAATGCAAACTAAAATTCTAGACATACATTGTGTTGTGTCTTGTGCATCTGTGAAGTTTCATCTAAAAATATTTCAAAATGTAACCTGTGTAAAAAAGAGAAGACGTACGTAAATAGTGTCACGTACTATTTACACATCATTTGTTCTTTTTGTGTAGGCCACATTTTGACATATTTTTGGATGAAATTTCACAGATGCACAAGATACAATAGAATGTATGTCTAGAATTTTAGTTTGCATTTTTTGGAAGCTTGGAAATGTCAGAACAAAAATGGGGTGCGGAATATCCCCTCTCGATTCGTCAGCTCTACTACATACATGTCAGAAAAAAATACAGTGACCATGTCCATTTGTCCAGCCAGCAATTGTAGAAAAAACTCAATAATGTGAAATTTTAACCATGAAGCTAAGAGCATCCCCACTCGTTGGCGCTCCCCACGCCCAAATCCGGACGAAACTACCGCCGGATTGGACGAAATTAAGTCGTGGGGAGTACCATATTTCCAGTCGTCCACCCGGAGTTCGGCGGATAGAGTTTAAATTCAAACAAATCGCCGTCCCGCGCTACAAGTACGGGCAGTTGATCGGCAAAAGGAGCAAAAGGATCAGCCACAGATCGGCGATCGGAGGGAAATTACACGGAGACAGGCTCGTCGGCAGTCCCGGCCGGCACGGCGGTGTCCGACGGACCAGTTTCCTCACACGCCGTGGCCGAAGCGGCTGCGGCGGGCGACGATGAAGCAGCGGCGGCAGTGGACGTCGAAGCAGCCGCAGTCGACGAGGTAGATGGTGAGGTAGACGAGGTAGGAGCCGGCGGAGACGACGTAGTGGCTCGGAGGATGTCGTTGCGGTGGCCCCGGTACCAATTCCTCGTCTCCTCGTCCATCGGTTCCATGTCGCCGCCGCCCATGAGGAACGCCAAGTCCGTGTTCCTCTTCTTCGCCGCCACCGTCGTCTTCGGCAGGGCGATCCGGGCGCCTTGGTTGGCGAGCATCTCCCGCCACCTGCCGTCGAACTTGTCGTTCCTCCCGTCGGCGTGCGATCTCAAGTCGGCCCAGCACTTGTCGATCGACGCCCGCATCCTGTCGGCGGGATTGTCCGTCCGTTTGAGCTCTTTCTCGCTTCTTCCGGCCGAGCTCAGGGCGCCCTTCCGCCGCGCAAGCCGGCGGAGCGTCGGGGTTGTACTCGCTCGGTCTTGCTTTTCGAGAGGGACGTGCGAACTTCCTTCCACTTCTCGCACTTCTCGAGGCGGGCGTAGACGTTGAGGAACTTGAACTGCAGGCCGGTGTCGTCCGTGTACATGTCCAAAGCTCGGCGCAGCTGGGGAAAAAGAGCACGACGATACGGGTCAGCTAACGACGATGTACCTCGGTGGTGTAGGGCCGGCGGATCATACCCTTTGCTCCATGTCGTGGCCGCTGATCGGCCGTTTGTCGATCTCCTCCCGTACGCCGTGCCATTTGCTGCACGCCGTCCGCATGATCCCCCAATGGGTGGCCATTGCCTTGTCTCCCCGGTACACGTTCATGTTCGTCTTGTTGAAGTAGGGATCGACGAGCTTGCGTTCCTCGTACGCCTGCCTCACTCGAAACCGGCATGTGTCGAACGACCGATTGGCCCCGATTATGCCGTTCGTGGACACGGTCATCCAAGCTTCGGCGAGGCACTCCTCTTCCTTCGGCGTCCATTTGATACGCGGTTCGGCAGGTGGCGAGTCCTTCTTCCTCTTCTTCTTCCCCTTCGACGAGTTGGCGCCGGCTTCGCTTGGCTCTTCTTCTTCCTCGCCTTCTTCTTCGACGGCTTGGCTTCCGTCGGCAACATCCTCCCGATGCTCGTTGCGCGCCGCCACAGCTGCCGTCGCCCTCGTCTCCTCTTGCGTGAAGAACCCCGGGCACGCAGCGGCGGCGGTCATGAAGAACCCCGGGCTCGCAGCGGCGGCGGCGGAGCCGGAGGTGATCATCTCGTGGATCTCCTCTTCGTTCGGCGCCGCCATCGCACCGAACGCGAGCGGCCCTCGTCGCAGGGCCGGCGAGGTGCCCTCGAACAGGCCGCCGCCGACGCCGACGTCAAGCTCGGGCGGCGACGGTGTGGGCTTGGACGGTTGGACGTAGGCACCCTCTTGGAACACGGCAGTCGGCGACGGCGAGTACAGCGAAGGCGAGAAGGAAGACGGGGAACTTGTTGTACCTTGCGTCGGCCATTGGCCGGGGAACACGCCGCCGCTATAGGCCATGCTGATTAACCTCAAGTGTTCGTCTTGGGCCGCCTCCGCCGACCTCTTGGCGGCGGCTCTTTTCACCCTCTCCGCCCGGCGCTTGTTTCCACGTCGCGCCGTTTCTCGTCCGCCGCCCACTCGGCGTTCGACATGCCCGGCGGCTTCGTCTTCTTCTTCCGCATCTTCCTCGCCGGCGCCTTCGGCGGCATTGTGGTGGACGAGAAGACGAGGAGGAGAGTGGTGGTGGACGAGAAGACGCCGCCAGGAACTGGAGCTGGAAGACGAGGAGATTGGGGGGATTTCGGCGGGAGAGAATGGGGATATGCAAGCAAATTGGAGGGAATGGGGAAATGCAAGCAAATTGGAGGGAAAATCACAGGATTTGGTTTTCCAGTCGCCGACTACGCGGGTCCACACGTCGTTTCGCGCGCTTTCGTTTCGTCCGGAGTCCCCGAGCGCGCCCGGGGGCCGGGGTTGGCGTGGGCTCGCCGGATGGATTAAGGGCCAAATCCGGACGAAAACGAGGAACCGGGGGCGCGACTGGGCCGAATTTCGCCGTCCGGATGAAAAAAACGTCGCTCGGGGGCCTCGTCGGGGGGACGAGTGGAGATGCTCTAAATGCCTGAAACCCTATTGATACCATGGCGATAAAATGCTCACTAAATGTGTATACAAATATGTTGAAATCAATTGTTTGCATATGTTTTGGTTTGTCCTCACCTAATTCTTAAACATTGCAAGGAATTTCTCCCCCTTCGCCTTCATCTTAAGACTATTAGGGGTGAAATTTGCTCTGCTTTCATGCAAAATAACCGGTGATTCTCAACAAAATATGGATAGGAAATCAGAAAAAGAAAAGAAAAACTGCTAATCTGGATTCCGGATGCGGGTACAGCTCTGGTGCAATGGAAAGAAAAGTAAAATTAACATGATTTCTAATGAGCGAATGTGGCTATTAGATGCAACTTAATATGACGCGCAACATCTTATGGCGCGCAAGAAACAGAGAAATGAACAAATATTCAGTAATGTGAAGAAACTCAACAGCATGGAATCAATCCTGAGCCTGTTGAAGAACCGTGCTACTCAAAGAATAAGAATCTGGATGGAGAAGTGTGCCGATTATTAAAGGAGACCTCAGGAAAATCATTACCCCAAGAACCAATGCTTCCCCCTTTCTCCAAGAACTGAAGAACAAGGCTTGAGTCAAACCAAATCTTTGCCTCCCGGTTCTCCCTTTTCCTCAAGAGCTGAAGAACAAGGCTTTGAGCCAAACCAACTCTAAACGACAAGGGAGAAGTAGTAGGAGGAGGACCAAGCGTAGTCAGAAGAGAGAAGAATATGAAGAGAGAGGGCTGTACAGTGCAGTAGTGCAGAGTGAAGTTGAAGCCACTGTAACGTATGTCAGCTGTACTTCACTGCCAAGTGGGAGGAGAAAAAAATGTGGTATGAACAGGTGTGCTCTTTGTACAGCCGAGACGTGGAGGCGGAGCCAGCTAGGTGTGGCGGTGTGGGTATGACAAGACATCCTCATTATCGAAAAAAAAGACAAAACATCCTCACCTGCTGTGGATTGACACGTGTAGCACAAGAGTACTAGGAGTACATTCTTACGCAGTGTAAAATGGCACTTGGGTGTATATCCTTTATTTTGAAATACAGCTTTGATACATTTTAAAATATTAAAAAAATCAAAGAAAAAAAATCATCGTATAGTTTTCCTATGAAAAATCGACTTGTCGTTTAGGCTGTGCAAAAAGACAAAAATTGATGGTAAAATAAGGTTTTTTGTGAGGCATGTTTTGTCTTTTTACATAGAAAAAAAATCAGTTTTTTATGAAACTGTACAAACACACATAGATTATCAAGATGTACATGCAAATTTTCTGTTTGAAATTTTTAACTATTAAAAATATATTTTTTAGGTCGAGGGATCATATGCACCTAAGAGCCGAATTAAATTTCATGCTTTTTAGGCTAGTAGAGAGGCGTCGACACATTGGATTGGGAGGGTCCCTTACAACATCTCAGTCGTGTCGAGAAACACTCAAGAGCACAAATTGGAAACATTCGGACACGCTCACACATTTGTAGATAGTTATCCAAGACATCCCCAATATGAATTGCACTTTTTCTCCAACCTTGGGAAAATTAAGTACCATCCTTTCTAAACTTTTGGAACAACAAAATTTGCTTTTCCTAGGAACATGAATGCTACATTGGATACATAAAATTATGGACTAGTTAAAGATTTTTTACATTACATGAGTAATATTCTAGAAATTTTAACATATTCATTTTTTCTAGAGTTTCCTATCCATTCCGAGTTCCGGTTTAGGTGCATTTGGAAGCCAAAATTGCCCCTCTCTCTAATTGGTGTAGTTTACACTTCTTGAAACTCGAGGATGAGAGTGAGGTCAAAGGGTAAGTCCAACAACAATGGTTGCATTTTAGGAATATTTGATAAAATACCATGCTTTGTTTTGCCTCGCTTGATAGTGGCATGTGATGAAATTTCGGTGAAAGACCATGCCAAGGCATGATAGTCTTACCAAATCTTGATACATTTTAATCTTATCGAAATCTATTCTGATCTAGGTGATAACACAGAAAACAAGTCACAACCATGTAGACACAAAATGGCATACCATGACTCGAATAGAGTGGTCAATTTGAGGAAAGTGTCTTGCTCTTCTGGTCGACACTCTTGCATTGGATGAATGGAAGATTGTCTATCACATCACTTACGAAGGACCTATTGATTGTTACGTCAGATGGGTCCCAACCTAATAGTTCCAACTTGCTCTACTAGGTTCCAGCTAGTTGGATTCATTACGATGAGCCCTTGGTCATGGTTCATGATGGTTGATGTAGATTGTTTATGATGATATGGAGATTCATTACGATGAGCCCTTGGATTCATTACGATGATATGGAGATTCTGTGGCTGGGTAGTCTATTATGTTTGCAATGATTCTTGATGTGAGCGTTATATATGTGTTATGGTGTTGTTTCATAAACATTATTTTGATGTTGCAAATTACCTATCACTTGTTGCATTGAAATATTTCTAATGTTCGAGAACCAACCTATGGTTGGATGGTTAGGAGGATAGTGACACCCCAGCGCACTAGGGATCAAACTCCACGTTTAACACTTTGGCGTCTTATAAAAATGCAGAATATTTGTTCAGTAGGAGGCGGCGTTTCCATCAATAGTGAGACAACCGTGGTGACTTTATCAATCTAAAGATCCGCCGGATCGACTCCTCCTTCGGAGGCCCTCATAGGGGTAGTATGTAGTGCATGTCTTTATAGGGGCAAGCGTATGTACGTACTTGTGAGCGTCTATGTTTCGTAAAAAAATATTCCACTTGAATATTAGATATTATTATCTGGAATTTCCCCTCAACAGTATGCAGAAAATATTTGCAACCATGCTGCTATGCATGGCAAAAAAATGCTGCATCGGAGCCTTTCATCCTGGAACGGCGTGACTACCCAGATTAACCCACCATCCAACGGTGGTCGAGCCGGCCCGGCGGGCGCCCCACCAACGCGACCGACGCCCAGCGCGAATCCAAGTGTCAAAATCTCAGAGGTCGGAGAAATAAAATAGTCGAAAGTGTAGCCGTAGCAACCGTGATCCGCCCTCCCGAACGCAGACATTCCCAAACCTCCACCGCGCTCCGGCGAGCCCTCCCCGCAGCGCAGGCCCATTCCCGGCGAACCACGGGCGCCCCGCCACCTCGAAGGTACTCTCGCCTCGCCGTCTCCCCCCGTTTCGGAATGCCGTGGAGCGGGGATTTGGACCTCGATCGATTTCCCCTGTCGGCGACGAACCCTAGGTCGATTGGGCCGTGCCTGGTGTTTTGTCCTGTGGATTTCCTCGCTCGCTCCAATCGGAATCCCCGCGCAATAGCTGTTCGCTATCCATTTTTCTTGGGTTAGATCCGCTCCTGTATGACGAAACGAATGGTTATTTGCTATGCGAAATTTGCATGGCGTGAGCGGATCAAATGCCGCAGGTCAACGCCAACTTTCGCAGGCAAATGGGACCTTAGCGAAATGGCCAGGGCATTGCTAGAATTGATCAGCGTAAGTTAGGGCTGGTGGCAGAGAACCAGAGACACCTCAGTCGTTCATTGAAAAGGGGAGACTAGGTTGTTCTGTAGGTGAATTGGTATCTATCGTATGTCTTGCCTCTCTCATTGCCGTAGTAGTGCTAGAGGGGCTCTTGAATTAGACGATTTGAGGAGGCGAGGGTTGACTACCCATTGCAACCAAGTAGCATAGTTTGTAGACTGTAGTGGTATTGCAATCCTGGTTTCCATTTTTTGCAGTATAGCTGTAGTGGTATTGCAATCTCGGTTTCCAGTTTTGCAGTACAACTGTAAAATATATGGTGATTACCCTGTAAATATTTTGGAATAGGTCGCAGCATTTTTTCTTAACTCACGATACAACAACTTCTTTCAATGTTGGGTGCAAACTGATCCCCTCTATGGCACTACAACATCCAATTAGCATCTTATTAACAGATTACTCCTATCATACTGGCAAGATGGTTATGTTTGACTGTACTTGGTGTTTGTTGAGTTGGCTGTGTAGGGCTAGCCAGCCTGGGTTGCGCTTGGGCTATGGTTTGAATTTGTGGGCAGGACTCGGGTGGGGCTTATGTTTGGCCATGATGGGCTGTCAATTAAATGTTCATAGACTCTTATGGTATTTGTGCACATTTCTCAAAAAGAAGCATTTTATCTCATGCTGCATTTTCTTCGGAGCTAGCCTGCTGCACAATGTACCCATGTACTTATTTTTCTGTTTCAGGGTAATAAACTGCACCGTCAGCTCAGGAGGACCTTACAGAAGCTCATTCAGTTGGATGTGAATATTCTGCATCCCATTTGAGTTCTGCTTGAGATGGCAGTTGGGATGACATCTCAGCTCTTCCAAGGAGCGACTTCTACCAACAGATTTAGTCAAACCAACAAATTTAGGGTACATATTGCTCTTGCTTTGCTTTTACTTCATACTATCTTAATTTTCTATTTCATGATTGTCTGGCCCCCCTTCCCTACAGAGCCCGGAGAAGCGTTCTTTCTCCTTGCCATCTACTTCGCTTCCTTCAGTTGCTTATGTATGGGTCCTTCTCTTAATTCCAAATGTTACATCCTTTACATATATGAAAAAGATTCAAACTATCTCCTGTGTGCTATCTAAGCTTATTCCTATCTTAAAATTCCGCCATTCGTTCTAACTTCTAAGATAATCAGTTAGAGATCATTTCAAACTTGCAACCTCCTTTTTGTTGCTATATCATAATAAACTACCTTTTAAATTTTGTGCCGGCATTGTACACCTTTAAAAACCTCCCCCAGCATCGTAATCTTCTGAATGTTTTTTGCAGGGGCGAGATCCATTGGTCCGGAACGTGTTGGAGAGGAGCTACAGGCCCATGCTTTATGTGCCTTGCAGATATAGGGCCTCGGGTGCTAAATCTTTTGCCTTGCCAGTTTCTTGGCAGGAAATTCCTCTGTTCAAGAGCACGTCGTCAGCTTTGGCTAGGTAGTCCCCACTGTGGCATAACTTATGAAGTTTGTTGAATGCTTAGACAGTGTGCATTGATGATTACATACAGCCTAGCAGACAACATTCTGGACCATTCAAATTCTGTAAACCAGAATATCTACCGCTTCATATCTTAATTATGTGCTGCTGGTGGGTAATGCGGTACCGAAGATTCTTAGTATGCTAGGATAGACCGATGATGTGTTCAGTGGTTGTTCACTTGCTACTTTTATTGCGCTTACTAAGACTTCCAGTAACTTGTTGAATTCAATATTATAGAGTACTGATTGAATGCCTTGAGATATGGCAGTATCGATATGGTCGGAAATGAAAAATATTATTCACTGAACGTCTAATTAAGCTGTCTGCATGTTAGTCAAGATATTTTGGACTTTTGGTTAGATCAGGTGGAACTTACTTTATTGATTGATGATAATAGTCAGTTAGTCACTAACTGGAAAAAAAACTCCTTAGCCAATTCAATGGACTCTTATTTATCCTGTTATTCTTATTCTTCTTCTTTTTCTTTCTTGAGGTTGTTGCTATATATACCATGTAATATGCAAATGCCAGTCGATTTATGCTTGACTTTTTCTATTTCAACAGCTTCTCTCTTTTTCCCTCGACAGGTCGTGTGACAGTTTACTTGCAAATCCTGCTACTGCCTTTGTGGCACCTGCAATTGGAATAATTGTCTTTGCTCTATGGGGTTTTTTGCCTCTAATGAAGGACATCAGAAATCGTATTGATGTATGCTTCTGTTTTATGTGACCACCTTTTTTTTCAATATCTATTACTAGCTAAAAGTATCAAAAAAATCTGTATTGTACCTTGCAGCATGGAGGAAACTGGAAACAGAGCCCTACTTACCTAATTTCTAGATCCTACCTTCAACCTTTGCTTCTTTGGACAGGAGCGACACTTATCTGCAGGTATAATCATAATAGATGTACTCCTTGCAGTAGTAATCCTATCTGACTGATATTGCAGCCTCAGAATTTGTAGTTATGTACCAATTGGAGAGTTTTATTTTAATTATGTTCTTTGTTCACACACTATCCTACAGGGGTTTGGATCCAGTTGTGCTGCCTTCAGCAGCAAGCCAAGCTGTTAAAACACGTCTTGTAACTTTTGTGAGATCATTATCTACCGTCCTGGCTTCTGCATATATTATGACAAGGTGCACATGATACATCTCAAGTTTGCTGATTTTTTGGTAATTAGTTAATCAATCAATCATGCATGATTGCTTACAGATAATGACATCAGAATTTCACTGATATTTAAATGCAAAAGTCTGGGAAGTACTAACATGGTTTATCTTCTTTTAGCTTGATTCAGCAGGTACATAAATTCCTAGTGGACACACGTAACCCCAATGATAGAAGAAATGTAAGATTTATTTTCTTATAATATAATATAGGTTGGATCTCTTGGATTATTGGGGTACCTACTGTAGTTCTGTCAGCTTGATTTCAATCTTACTGATATAAGCCATTTTTAAGGAACGTGTAGAAAATACATTTTATTTTAAATAACAGGCAATAGCTACCCCAAGTGAGGACTTGAACTTGGGTGGTGGGATTGTACAGCTTCTCCACTCAAATGAGCTAACTTTCTACTAATGTAATTATGAGAAGATGCAGATTTTGTTCTGATGAAAGACACTAGGGGAACATGATGCATATTTGCAGGGTTTGCTGGGGATTTGTAGATAAGGATGTGAGTTTGCTGGGGACAGGGAGATATAGGGATGTGAGTATGTGTTGGGAAGGGGACCCCCTCGCCCATTATGTGCAGTTCTTTTGACTAACTATGGGAAGTAAAGAGGTGGGCTGGAGGTTGGGTAGCAGTTTGTTGAAGAAAGTTGTAACCTCGTTTTCTTAAGTTACTCATAGCAGCGTTGTGGGGGTGTTTGGTGTATGAAGATAGAAAGCATGTCGGTCTAGTGCTTTTGTTACGATTGTGACATAATGTAGAATTCATGATTTCAAGGTTTGCTGCGTTCTCTTTCTTGCAAACATATAACTTTCATGAAATAAATCTGATGGCAAGTTGGTTTCCTCCCTCCCTGGCCATCAGATTTATTTCTTGCTGCGTTCTCTTTCTTGCAAACATATAGCTTTCATGAAATAATAGCCTAGTAATAAGAAGTTTGTTTCTGACAGATGGGTTTGGATTTTACCACGAAAGCTGTTTATACCGGCATTTGGATTGCTGCTGTTTCTCTCTTTATGGAGTTGCTGGGTGTCAATACCAAGAAGTGGATAACTGCTGGAGGTTTTGGGACAGTATTGCTTACACTTGCTGGTCGTGAGGTAGTACAGAACTTTTTGTATTGACAGGATAATTTTGGGCCACAGTGCTAAGATATGTCTCAATTCATTGCAGATCTTGACCAACTTCATCTCAAGTATTATGATCAATGCCTCACGCCCATTTGTTGTGAACGAATGGATCACTACAAAAATAGATGGTGTTGAGGTCACTGGTGTTGTTGAGGTTGGTTTCTTACTCTTGCATGCTTTAATTCAAACTTCCTTGAACTATTTTTCATTTAGCGTGGATATGCTGTTCTGCTTGTTTCATTTTATGTATGTACTCAAAAAATAGCCATCTATTGTGTAGTTATTTCTTCCATAATACATATTTTATGTATTGATACCATTTACATGTTCATACTCACATTTTAACTCGATACTTCTTATCATCACACTGACTTGAACTAATTTGATTTTCAGCATGTAGGCATGTGGTCTCCAACAGTTATTAGAGGTGATGATAAAGAAGCTATATACATTCCTAACCATAAGTTCACAGTGTCTATAGTGAGAAATAACACTCGAAGGAGCCATTGGCGTATTAAGACCTATGTTGCGATAAGCCACATGGATGCTGGAAAAATTAGTGTAACTTCTTGAATCAGTCTTGCACATTTCATCTCCTTCTTTGACTTTCTATCAGTATATGGCGACCTATCTTAAACCTGTCTCCCTGTTTTCTTTTGGCAGATAATTGTTGCGGACATGAGGAAAGTCTTGGCAAAAAATCATAATATAGAGCAACAGAGGCTACATAGAAGAGTATTTTTTGAGAAAATTGATGAAGAAACTCAAGCTCTCATGGTATATTAAGTAATTCCATCGTTTAAATGTAAATGGTAGTGCATGGTCACTCTTTATGAAGGGCTGTATCGTGAGTATGGCACGCTATGATTTGCCAGAGCCTTCTTGTTGTTTACCTTATTTAATATATGGCCAGTACATCTTTCCCTACTAATTTGAAAAAAAGGAACTCAGGTAGGATCAAAACCCTGTGATGATAGGCTATTATTAGGCTATTATTCAATTTCATTCACCACCCCCACCTCAGAATTTGCAACTTATAGTTTAAGTGCAAAATCTAGAACACAATCAGATCAATTTATGTTGCCAAGACATCAGCATGAAAATCCTTGGAACTCCTAGCATGTAGGTTGTCCAGTTGTTGCTTTTCCTCTTTTATTTTTTTCACTTCTTGTTTCTTACCTTTGTGGCTTTGTGTTCAACTGGTGTCAAGACTCTTCGTTTCTTGCTCATGCATCTTGTTGTCTAGATTCTTAAATATCACACAATCTTCTACTCCATCCGTCCACAAATAGGTGACTAAGATTTGTCTAGATACACATGTATCTAGACGTGTTTTAGTGTGTAGATACATGGGTATCTAGACAAATATGAATCACGTATTTGTGGACGGAGGGAATATTATATTACTTTCGTTCTACATCAGCCCTGAACTCCTAAATATCTAAGGTTGATATCATTCTGTTGTGTTGTCCTGTAGATTTATATATCCTGCTTTGTGAAGACTTCACATTTTGAGGAGTATCTTAATGTCCAGGTAATGTATCTGTATGTTATGCTACTCCCTCCGATCCATATTACTTGATGTGAATATAGATGTATCTAGACATATTTTAATTGTAGATACATCCATTTTAACATTAAATAATATGGGTCGGAGGGAGTATATTTTGCTTGTGATAGATCATGGGCACATATTTTGTATGGCACATGCATGGTTTGTGCTAATGTATAAATTCTCTCAAGAATATTTTTTTCTAGCTTGTAATGTTCATAATAAATAGTTGCACAGTTTAAGTAGAATCAGTTGTACAGGGAGTAACATTCTGATCCATCACGGGGACATGCAGCATGATTATTGCAGATAATATTTCCCGCCTCAGCTGCCAAATCTTGCTGATTCTGTTGGTTTCTGATCCTCCTTGTTAAGTTTTGGTGCTTTGGGTACTGTGTGGTTGCCTACCTATCATTAGTAAAAGGGAAGCAAATCGAACTAGGTAACAACAAATGAAGACAGTACAAACTGTATTGATACACTAAGATGGACAAACACCATCTAAACTTGAAACAAATATACGATATTTGCATGAATCCATGTATAGCATCAGCGATTACTCCAACTAGTTCTGAACTCCTGATTTGTTCACTATGCGGTACTTAATATGTCATGCCCCCTCTGATATTATTGCAAAGATTGCGTAAGAGTTCTTTCATTTAGTTCTAGACAGGAGAAGCCTAGAATGACATGTTTGCAGGATGTGTATGTATTTACAATTTAGATATCACTTCAAACACTGACACAATGTTTTTTTGATGTTCCAACACACAACAGGAAGATGTTATGTTAGATTTTCTTAGAATAGTTGGCTATCACAGGGCAAGGCTGGCAACCCAAACTCGAACAGTCCAGAAATCATATGGAAATGCAGACATTGATAACATTCCATTTGGAGAGGAGATGTATAACCGTGTACGCGGCCGTCCACTTCTGATTGATACCTCTGCAAAGGTCAGTGAAGGCAAGTCTAAATCTAGACCAACATCACGTGAAGAGCGGAATGTCAAGTCAAGCATATCACCAGATACCAAGTCAGTTTCACCTGATAGTGCTAGTTTAAGCAGCTCTGACAAGAAGGAACATAAAAAAAATGTGTCAGAAGATGGTGCGATGAAGAACAGCAAGAATGGTCAAGGGACATCCACACCAACATCTCTTCAGACAGAAAATGGTGATCCTGTCACGTCAACCTCCAAGGCCGCAGAACGACAAGGAGATGGGTCAGTTTCTCTTCCTAATCCTAAGAAAGAATCTAGACCTGCCATGGAAGATAACATTGTTCTGGGTGTAGCTCTTGAGGGCTCCAAGAGGACACTCCCCATTGAAGAAGGAACAGAGCCTCTTGTACCCGAAAGTGAGCAAGATACAGTTGAAGTTGGTTCATTACCTAATGATAAGAAAGGTCAAAGCCTCACGCCGTGAGGTTGATAGATCGAGAGAATGCTGGCCACAGTAATCTTGATTGTTGACAGGCGATCCAAGTTCAAACAAGGTCCTTGCCAAGGATTTGTCACCATGCCTGCCTTTTTTGTGTGCTGGTGCAAATGCTATCTGCCATGCATCTTTTTCTTGTTGTAAATCTCGGCCGCTAATAATTCTTTTTTGGTAATGAATCAGTTAACAAAATGTAGCTTAGTCATAAAATGGGCATGCTGTACAAATGGTGGTGCTGCTGTGTCTGATTGAGCTGATTTGAATTGGTTGTTGCATATGCATCTGCTTTGTGTGTTGGGGCTGCCTTATCCTGATTTGAGTTGGTAGCACTAGAATTGTTGAACAAACTCTTAACTTTTCAATGAAATCAAACGCAAATAACTTGCATTTTCTTGGGACAAAAATAATTGTATCTGTTGAAAGCTTAGTTGCAGTGATTGGTTTTGTTCTACTGGAGCGAGCCATTGTCTGGCTGAATCGGATGGGTGCTGATGAGCGGCACATACCCGTTTAAGCATGAAGCTACTGAGATCTTGTTAAACTATCTGTGTCGTCCTTTTAGCAAAGTGCAACTTGTTTGAGAGTGAACATGTGGCGAAGTCTAAACTTATAGGCGCTGTAAAGAACTGAGCATTTCCGTGTCCTAAAATTCTTGTACACGTACTTGTAAACTTATGGAAGGAGAATCATCGCTGAGAACAGACTGTCAGTCTGGTAGTCCGGTGGCTAGACGTGCGGGAGCGCACGCTGTCCACCTGGGTTCGAACCTTGGGTTTGGCGGGTGCTCAGGAGTTTTCTTCTATAAAAATGCCAACGGGTGCTAGTTCCTGGGTTGGTCGCGGAAGGAGAATCATCGGTTTACAATGAAAACATAATACAGAAATATGAAAAGTTCCGAATTCAGGACAAGCGTTTTAATGCATATGCAAAAGAAATCAGCATTTGCTCATAAAAAATTGGGCGTGGATGAATCACTATTAGTTTGATGTGAATGAATGAATGAGTGATGACAATTGTTTTAGCATGTTGAGGATTGTAACAACCCAAAAATTTCAAAACAAACAAAAATGAATTCCCCTAGTTCCAAATTTTGGAACCAACAAAAACTTTTGTTAAAATAAGATTGATACATATAGACCTTGTTTAAATCTTGTGTTTTGCTATGATGAGTGTTACTATGCTTAGGTGTTAAACCCTAAAACCCTAAAGTGATCAAGTGAAGATCACCAATCAAATAAAATACAAGAGAAAGAAATCAAATAAGAAAAACCTCAAACCCTAATCTTCTCCACCAATCATTGGATCTATTTTGAGAAACCCAAAATAAAATAAAAGACATATGGGGGCATATAACCCTAATAGGTAAATCTTGAACCCTACCTTTATTAATTATGCTAAAGGGTGGTGAACCATTGTGAACCCCACTAAACCCTAAACCTCACCCCTCTTCTCACCATATTAGTTATAATGAAATAAAAAGAAATTAAATAAGATAGAGGCATATGTGCCTAGGGCTATATTTATAAAACTTTACCCTAAGCCTTTCTACTTTGCTTAGAGGTTTGGAAAATCTTCCTACACCTTACCTAGTACCTATCAAACCAATTCCAAGTGATTTTCCAAAGAAATTAAAAAGAAACTAAAAATGCCATAGAGGCATATGAGAGTAAAATAGCAACTTTGGGAAATTAAGAATATTGACCCTAGGACTTGTGGTGAATAGTTGGATCACTTCCATATACCCTTTCAATACTCAACAACATCAAATGGGCCAAGAACACTCAAATAAAAAATCAAATGCAACATATGCATAGAGGCATATGAGACACATAGCCATTTCTCCAATTTTTGCCCTATGTCATTAAACCTTGACCAAATGATGTGCAACCATTTATAAACTTCATATAACCCTAATTTGACCCTAACCCATGTCCAAGTGAAGCAAGATCAACACTTTACAAAAATAATAAAAAGTGACACATCACCTCTTATGTGTTATGGCCATTTTTGCAAATCTTTGACCAAGATCTTTTGAAATGGATTCAATGGTTTGAAAATGTTTCTAAACCAATAAGAATCACATTAGAGTCAACCAAAGTCAATTCAAAAATAGAGAAATCACATAGTGAGAAAATCCCCCAAAATTTACTCACATACACTTAGCCCAAATTGCAAATCTTCGACCAAGACCACCATGGCTTGATATCTTGCTGGTAGAATACTTATATATGATAAACAAACACTTTTGCATCAAAGAAACAAGAATCAAATCAAAGGAAAATTCAAAACTCACATACATGTGATAATGGTCATATAACCCATTTATCGCATCTTCCCTACTTTACACCCCTGCCTTTGACTTTTCTTCACCCAACCTTGGTCAACTATAACCATGTCATCCAAGACCATGTCAAGGTCAACACTTTTCATGTTGACCATCACTGCTGAAGTTGACTAGGTTGACCAGAATAGAATGGACAAGTGAGGACTTTGAAATAAGGAGAAGATGACACACTTTTTGAAATCTCACAAAACTTCACCAAAATGAACCCCACCACCACCATTCCATCTCTAAGAATATATGAATAAGATCCACCAAAGGAATTTCAAAATTTTGAAAACTTTTCTCTTGCGGGCATTTAATCAAACACATGGCGAGGCGGGAGTAAACTTTGTGCCCATACCTCAATTTTACCTTGGACCAGGTCCAACCCCGACCACCCCCGCAGCCTTGAAGCATCACCTCACCCTCCTGCACCATCTCCATCACCTGCAGCCACCGGAGCTTGCTCATCTCGACAATAACCGTCCATGCCGTGGCATGGCATGAGCTCACCATGCCCACTTGCTCTCTGGCCCTCTCCACCGTGCATCACCTTGCCAACCAGCTTCCCCACACTCCACTGAGTCTCCTCGACCCCAGCCCCGGTCGGATCATGCACTACACGCACCGGAACACACGTGCCCAGACGCGCCCAGAAACGCCCATGCGCGACAGGACGTGCATGGTGACGCCCCGGAGCGCGCCAGAGCCTCACCTCGCCCCGTCGCCTCACACTTCCCCTCGATCCCTCCTTTCACCCACTTGCTCGCCGTGGACCCTGCAACCTCCCAGACAACGCCATTTCGCCGCAGAACCGCTGTAGACGACGCCATCGTCCACGACCTTCCGCCACCGTACTGCCATGACGCGAGGAAGAGGACGACGCGACCACTCCTTCCCTGTCCTCGCCACGACGCGCTTCAGCATCGCCACAACGTCTCCTACAGGACGCCTCCATCCCTTGCCCCTTCGTCACCCTGGACCGACGAGCTCGTCGACGACCTGCTCCGCACCCTCGGCCAACCCTCGCCCCTATAAATGCCGACGCTCCCCGGACGATTTCTCGCACACCAACCAGCTTCTCCTCTCCCTCCCGAACCTCCTCGACCTCTTCCCTCTCCGATTCACTCCTCCTTCGCCGGAATTTGGCCGGAGTCCACCGCTGCAGTAGCTCGACGCCGCCGACGATCCCGAGCACCCCCGGAGCTGCTGCGACCCTCCTTCGACTCGTCATCCTCGACAACGTCGATTGCCCGCCTCGCCGACCCCGCCGGACGCCGGTAAGCCCCTCGCCGCGACCCCTCTGCCGCCGGCTAGGGTTAGAGCTCGTCGGAGCTCGTCCCCGACGAGGATGACTCTGGACCGTCGATCCTCCTTTTAATCTGACGGCCCTCATCGCGTACCGCTTCGGGCTGGGGAAACACTGGCTGACAGTGGACCCCGCTGTCAGGCCTCTCTCGCCCGCGTGGCAGCTCAGCTGGGCTGGCCCGTTTAACCCCTGTGAAGCCCACTTCGTTTTCCCGCGCTGGCCCAGTTTTTGAATTCAAATAATTCTTTTAGTTTGGAAAATCAATACTGGCCTATCCTATAAATTGAATAGTTCAATTTCTACAAACTCAATGTTAGCAAATCAAATTGTTCTAGAAAGCTCATGAAAGGCCCCATCCAACCACACTGGATTCAAATCAAAATATGTTGTAGAATTTGAATAGTAAAAATAACAAATCAGTAACTTTTCAAACTTCAAATAAATCTTAAAAATCAACCATGAACTATTTTGAGGTGGTTCCACCTCTCAAAAATCACATTTGATGTTGTCTAATTTATTATGTCATAAAATACTATAGTTGTTTCATATGATCATGGGCTCAACTCAAATAATGGCTATCTGGCCATTTCTAGCTCATTTAAACTATTTCCAAAATAGTATTTAAATTGTATGAGGTGTATCATCTCATTTAAATCATTACTCCAAGTGATTCAATGGGAGTTGATTCCACCTGTCCTCATGACCCATATGTTCTTATTTGAAAATATTAAATCTTTCATAGTAGTATCTAAATTGTTCAAAACTACTTATTAAATCTTATGAGATGTATTGGTCTCATTTAAATCTGTGTCTCAAGTATTTCTAAAATAAGGTAGAGACTCTGGTTGTTTAGGTCTCACATGAATTGTTGATGATATTAAATCTTTATCTTGTTAGGATTAAAAGGTATGAGGTGTTCACCTCATTTAAATCATTTTTCTCAAATGATAAGTATGAAGAGGTTGACTTTGGTCAACCTAGGTCATATAATACTACTTGAGGAGATTAAAATCTTAATAAGATAATGAGAGGAAATTATTTTTCCTAAATAAGAAAAACAACACATTTAACCCCTTGATAGTAATGAGTGATGCTAGTTCACTTGTGTAAATTATATGAAGTGTTTCACTTCATTTAAATCTTGTCCCAAGTACTTTCATATGAAGTTTGACCCCCTGGTCAAATACTCTCACATGAAATACTTGGAGATATTAAATCATAATAGGCATTATTAAATGGTATGAGGTATCCCTACCTCATTTAAATCATTTTCTCAAGTGATGATGATGAATGGTTGACCTAGGTCAACATAAATTCATGGTGATGGTTTGAGGAATTAAATCTTAACGAAGATTCAATGAGAGGAGATTATTCCTCAAAAACTATTTGGAAACTATCATTTAC
>NW_025901144.1:0-27632 GCF_022539505.1 Lolium rigidum | reverse complement strand
GGGCCTTCTGTCAAAATCCCGAGGTTTTTCCTGAAAGTTGGATTTACGCACAAAAACGAGACACCAGAACAGTTCTGCTGAAAACAGCGTTAGTCCGTGTTAGTTGCATCCAAAATACACAAATTAGAGGCAAAACAACAGCAAAAGTGTTCGGGAAAGTAGATACGTTTTGGACGTATCAAGGAGCAGTTCTTCCCCGACAACTACAAGGCCTAGACGGAGTTCTTCCGGCAAAGGTACTAGCGCGAACTCGCCGCCTAGGATGGCCCTCCCCCTCCTCCCGCGCGCAACAGCGCCGCCGGCCGCCGCCGCTGGTGGAGCGGGCCTGGCCGCACCCTCGAGAACGTGCTCGCGCACATCGAGGGCGGCAACTCCCCCGTACTGGGGATGCCGCCACTGGTGGCGCCTACCGTGTCGCGCCGGCACGGGAGCTCGTGGATGCCGCGACGGATGGCGTCGTCATCCTCGTCGTCTCGGTCGGCGTCGAGGTCCGGCGGGTCGGCTCCTCCACCAGCGACACCGACGGTCATCAAGAAGGAGCCGGCGTCTCCACCGCCGACCAGAGGGCGCAGCAGCGGCGCCCTCGTCATCCGTGAGGGGGGCACCGGTCGTCGTCTCCTTCGCGCGGCCGCAAGAGGAAGACGTCCAAGAAGGACGCCGCAGCTGCCGCTGCCGCGTCCCAGCTCGCCGAAGAGGAGGCCAAGCGGGCCGAGGATGCGGCGGTGGCCGAGGCGATCGCGAGGTTGCTGACCGACCTCATCCCCGCCGACAACGCCCTTCCGATGGACGTCGCGCTCGCCTGGTCCAGGCAGGACTGGTAGAGGCAGGAAGCGGAGCAGCAGATGCGTCTGCCTGACCTGGCGGCCGCGTGGCGACGCGCCGCCCGAGCCACACCGACCGCACCCACCGCACCCGTCGCCCCCCCCGTGCCGCTCATCAAGCTCGAGGAGAGCATCGACGACGAGTTGTATCGGCTGACGCCGCCACACTGCGACCCTAGCCAAGGTTCAAGCCGTTGGTACGGAGACACCGACCAGAGCAGCTAGCAGGCGCCGCCGCCCGAGGACGCCGGCAACTCCAGCGATGACGACAACAGCGGCGGCGACTACACGGCGTTCTACCGTCGTTTCGGTATGTAGATCGTCATGTTCTAGCTTTAGTTTATGTTTCCCTCTGGCAGAACGGCTGGAGATGCTCTAATCCTCTTTAATTGCTAGCTCTCATATCAACTTCCATTGCCACCATGGGATGCATTATACTCCCTCCGTTTTATTTATTTGGTCAACACAATATAAATTCTATGTCTACAAAATCTATATTGTTAGATTCGTATGCAAAAATGTTTTTCAGTGATATAATTTTTGTGACATATATTTGATATATTGTTGACCAAAATAGTGGTCAAAGCAAATTTTTAAACTACATGTGTGCCTGTTAAACTGAGACGGAGGGCATGTGTGCTGCATTTATATGCGTTTATACCGGCTGGGCTGGGTTGATGTGTGGGTTTGGTTTGTCCGGAATGCACAAACCCTGATGCTAAACTATTTTGTACTTTCCCTTTTCATTTATTGGGAGCTGAGGCACTTTTCCTCGGATAAAAGCAGAGTCAACGGATGATAACAAGATCACCACAGTACTATCTTGATATGTATAGTTGACTATTTTTTTTAAAAAAAAATGAGCAGTCCTGTATACAAACTAGTCATGTACTGTACAAGCTTGGTCGATTAAAATACACGCCGTTGTGCGGTGTAATCTCATATTCAAGTATGAAAGGCCAAAAATCGAGAATCACCAAACTTGATCACGAGAGGACCGTCTTGAGCTTGTAGTTCTTGGCAAATGCGCTGTACACGAGGAAGTTGAGTATGGAAATGGCGGCCATTATCCAGAAAAAGTAGTCGAGGTGCCCCTCGTTGAGGTCGTCGGCGATCCAGCCGGGGCTGTCGGCGGTGGCCGTGAAGAGAGCAATGACCGCGTATATGAGCGAGCTCAGGTAGCTCCCGAGCGCGATGGTGAGGAGCGCGAGCGACGTGCACATGCTCTTCATGGTGTCGGGCGCCTCGCCGTAGAAGAACTCGAGCTGGGCAATGTAGCAGAACACCTCCCCGCCGGCGAGGAAGAAGTACTGCGGTAGCTGCCACGCGATGCCGATGAGCTCTCCTCGCGCGACGCTGGCGAGTCGGCTCTTCTCGACGACCGCGGCGAGGGCCATGGAGAGCGCCATGAGGACGCGGCCAGCCCCCATCCGCTGCAGTTGCGACGGCTCCCCGTTGCCGCCAGAGTAGAAGGCGCCGAGCGCGGGCACGATCACCTTGCCGTAGAGGACCACCCAGGCGAGGACGCATAGCACCTCGAAGGAGCTCAGCGACGCGGCCGGTATGTTCAGGGAGAAGATGTTCATGTCCATGGCGCTGCCCTGCTGGATGAAGGTGGTGTTCATCTGGGAGTATGCCGCGGAGAAGATGATGCTGGTCGTCCACACCGGCAGGAGCCGCAGGAGAATCTTGAGCTCCTCCACCTGCGTGACGGTGCAGAGCTTCCACGACGTCCCCTCGACCAGGGTGACGTCGAGGTCCGAGAAGATGGCCGCCTTGTCCAGAAACCTGAACTCGCCGGTGTGCGCGATCCTGGGCGCCAGCTGGTAGAAACAATTATCATCCTTGTTGTCGTCGCTGGCCTCGTAGAGAAGGCCGGCGTCGGAGGGCAGCTTGAGGCTGGCCTTCCTGCAGGCGGCGACGAGCACCTGGCAGAGGCTCTTGAGCGGCGTGCCGGTGGGCATGCTGCGCTTGTACATGGGCGTGGCGAGTAGGAAGGCGGCGCAGGCGAGCGCGATGCACGCTGTGGAGATGGCGAAGCCGAGGCCCCAGCTGACGTTGAGCTGGATCCAGACGATGAAGAGGCCGGACACGATGGGGCCGAAGTCGACGCAGAGGTAGAACCAACTGAAGAAGGAGGCCTTGTCCTCCCGGTCCTCGGCGATGGTGTCGTCGAACTGCTCGGCGCCGAACGGCAGCAGAGAGGACCTCACGCCGCCGCTCCCGATGGCCACCAGGTAGAGCCCCACGAACGCGAGCGTCTTGGTGCTGACGAACGCGGACGAGACCTCGGGCGGCAGGAAGGCGGAAAAGGTGACGAGCAGCATGCCGAGGAGGTAGACGGCGAGGGAGACGAGGATGGTGTTGTAGTTGCCCCAGTAGGTGTCGGCGACGATGGCCCCGAAGATGGGCGTGAGGTAGCTGGTCCCAAACCAGGTGGCGACGTTGGACGCGCTGCCGAGGTTGCTGCCGTGGAGGACGGTCTCCAGGTACACCACCAGGTTCGTGGAGATGCCATTGAACGCCGTGCTCTCCAGGCACTCGAACCCTGTAACATCATCCAGTCTTAATTAAGGTAGTTCGTCAAACAAATTACAGTAGGTGTGTGACTGTGTGTACAAGCTATCCCCATCCACGAAAAAATGTCATTAACCCAGCTCATCTTGGCAACAAAAAATATTTCTCATTTGAGTTATCTTGGATGTGCCAAGATGGCTCTTATGAGATGGGGAATGAGTGGCATTCTGTTCAGACAGGGAACTCTCCAATTGAAAGGTGGCAAAATAAGATCAGCCACCTAAGACAATTCTTGAGAGGGTGGGCAAAAAAAAAATTGAACCAAATTTTTTTTTTGAACCAATGTGGGAAAAAAATTTAAGTGGTGTTTATATGAAGGAGAAAGAGGGGCTGCTCCTTCTTATAGGCGAGCTTGATTAAAGGCTGAACATCCCTTAATAGGGCCACAAAAAAGAGGCGGATATTAGTTTAGCCAAGCTTAGGCGTGATGAAGAAACCAAGTAGGCTCAACGCACCAAAGTTAAGCATCTTCAAGAGGGTGGGAATAATACAAAATAGTTTCACCTAATTGCTAATGGTAAGCACAGAAGGAAAATGATCTTTCAACTTGGACATGGTGAAGGGACAATTGTAGGTCAAGACAATAAAATTCGTCTTGGTGCACCGGTACCAAATTGTTTTAGTATGAGAGAATAAGTTACTCATGATATTACTCAATTCAATGAGGAGGAGAGAGCTATCCTCACATCACCTTTTACTGAAGAGGAGGTGTGTGAAGCAATATCTCAAATGGAACATAATAAAGGTCCAGGATTGAATGGGTTCATTGCTGGGTTTTATCAAAAGTTCTAGTATGTCATTAGAACTGATATGATGGCTCTATTCGTGTAGTTGCAGAATGGTGAGTTGCCATTATATAAGTTAAAATTTTACCAAAGAAGGAGGACGCGAGTAGAATTGAGCAATTACAGGCCCATATGTCTATTCCATGTTAGTTTCAAAGTTTTAACTGAAGTTGGAACTAATAGGGCAACTGAGATTGCACATAAGGTTGTTCGTCCTACACAAACGGATTTCATATCGGGTAGTTATTCTCCACGAGATTATTCATGAACTTCAAAGCAAGAAACTAGATCGTGTGCTATTTAAAATAGATTTGAAAAGGCATATGATAAAGTTAAGTGATCCTTCATGCAACAAGCTTTGCGCCTGAAAGGTTTCCCACCAGAATGGTGCGATTGGGTAGTTAGATTTGTGGAAGGTGAGAGTGTAGGTATTAGAGTTAATTATAATATTGGATATTATTTTTGAACTTTGAAGGGTCTAAGACAAGGAGATCCGCTATCTCCAATTTTATTCAATATTGTCGCTGATATGTTGGCCATTATTAAAGCAAGGGCAAAGGATAATGGTCAGATTGGCGGCTCAGTGCATCATTTCGTTAATGGTGGAATCTCTATTTTGTAGTATACGGATGACACCATTTTATTCATGGAGCATGATTTAGCTAAGGCCATTAATATGAAATTAATTCTAAGTACTTTTGAGCAACTATCTGGTTTGAAGATTAATTTTCACAAAAGAAAGGTTTTTTTGTAAGGCTAAAGAGGTTGAGCATGACAAGAGAAACATTTTTTTGATGTGAAGTAGGAGCTATTCCAGTTAAATATTTAGGAATACTTATACATTATAGGAAACTTCTTAATAAAGAATGGAAACCTATGGAGAATCGTTGTGAACGAAAACTTGCATCTTAGCTAGGCAAATAGCTTTCGTATGGAGACAGCTTGTCTTAATTAATTTTGTTCTTACTAGTCTGCCAATGTTCCTCTAATCTTTTTTTTTTGAGATACCCAAAGGTGTGCGGAAAAGATTAGACTTTTACATATTGCGGTTTTTTTAGCGAAGTGATGAACTAAAAAAATAGATCAACAAAGTGGAACATCATTTGTAGAATGATGAATCAAGGGGGTCTAGGCATCAAGGTATTGGATATCAAGAATAGATGTTCAATTCGTAAGTGGCTATTTAACATTCGTAATGGTCAAGGTGTGTGGCAAGAGTTGTTACATAATAAGTATCTCAGCGATAAAACTGTCTCGCAAAGTTCGAGCTAAGCCAACGAACTCTCCTATTTGGAAGGGCCTAATGGGAGTTCAAAATGATTTCTTTAAACATGGTTCCTTTATCGTATGGGATGGCATGAAAACCCATTTTTGGGAAGATATTTGGTTTGGTGACTCTTCATTAGCATCCTAACATTCAACTTCAACAACGTTTTAGTAGGAGATGCTCTAGCTAATAGACCTTTGAATATAGGATTCAATCTTCGCCTTACAGAGAATAAATGGGCTACCTGGACTGGCTTGGTTAGGAGGTTAATGAGAGTAACTATCTCTCATGAACCGGATAGTTTCAAGTGGCGCTTGACATCGAATGGGGTTTTCACGGTTAAGTCCATATATGTTGATTGTATGAATGGACATACGGTCTTCCTTAAAAAAATACTTATGGAAAATTAAGGTACCACTGAAAATTAAGATCTTCATGTGGTTCATACATAGAAAAGTGCTTCTTACTAAATATAACCTTGCAAAAATATGATGAACCGGGTGTACTAAATGTGCATAGATCACCTATTATCTTGAACCGGGTGTACTTCACATATAGCATCACACCTCCGGCTAATATGACAAATATGTTTGGCAATTGGCTGAATGGGATTGATTAGAAAACAAAAGCTCGGATTCATGTGGGAGATTGTGCTTCAGTTTGGGCAATGTGGAATTATCAAAACGATGTTGTTTTTAACACACTAGCAAACCTGATTTTTTTGCAGGTTATCCACAGAGCGGTTTCTACTATCAATATGTGGTCTTATCTCCTTCATGTGGACCAACGAGTACTCATGGATATTGGCTACAATCGTCTCATGGCAGTTGTTCAGGCTATCTTTACCTCGGGTGGATGTCAACATACTAAGAGAATCACATATGCTTAGAAGTCGGCATTGCTCTCTTTTTAGATGGCTTATTTTTGCTATATGTGATCCTTGAGATGTCAAATTGATGACTTTGTATCTGCAATAATATTAAAGTCGTGCACATCATTTTGATGCAGTTGGGGAGGATGCTCGCATTTCGAAAAAAAACCCTGAAAAATGTACTATATCTATCCATAAAAAGATGTTGCAAATTTATCTAAATTTAGATGTATCTAGATACTCTTTAGAGTATAAATACATGCGAATTTAGACAAAACTCCGAAATCCTTTTATGGATGACTACTTCCACTTTCCTTACAGTCAAAGTATTTCAAATTTGACCAAATATATGCAAAAGTATAACAATATATTTTTTTAGATCAAATAGCTATATGATGAAAATATAATTCATCACGAATCTAATTGTACTAATTTGGTGGTATAAATGTTGATATCTTTTATTTAAGAACATGGATCAAAGGAAATTGGAATCACAAAACGGAGGGATTAGTTTATATTGTAGTGTGATTCAAGTTTGTGGAGATATGGATGGAACTCACCTAGTACTACAAACGGCGCCTTGCTGCTACTGGTTACTTTCTTGTCAGTGAGAAGAGGCGGTGCTTGCAGGCTCTCCTCTGCAATCCTCTGCGATATCAAGCTCTCCTCATCAATCCTTGGCGACCGAATCCCCGGGCTTGTGGAAGCAACCCTTGGGCTTGAGGAAGCAAGCAGACTATTTGTTCTTTTGAACGAACGGTAGGTGAGAGCCTGATACATAATTAGAATGAGAAAGTCGATCGAAACAGCATTGCAGGATATGCCTCTGGATACTTACAAACGGTGCCTTGCGGCTGGTTATTGTCCTGTCATCGAGAAGTGGCGCTTGCGGGCTCTCCTCTGCAATCCGTGGCGAGGGAAGCCCTAGCTGTCTCGCCTCATCGATCCTTGGAGAAGCACTCCTTGGGGAAGCAAGTAGAATCCTTGGGGAACGGTAGGTGAGCTGCTCTTGATCCAAAACTAGAATAATGAGAAAGGAGATCGAAAGAACATTGCAAAATACTATGATTCTGGATACATAAGCATTTCAGAGTTTGTTTTTTTCTATAATACCACATTGCACGGTTTGTAAATTAGCTAGCAGAATTGAATCTGCGATTAAAAAAAAATTGTATGTCGACCATGTGCTGCAAAGATCGTCGCTAATTAACACCTAGTAGTCTCATGAAAGTAGAGCCAAATTATGCGCGCACCCTGTTAGCCGCCATAATTTAGTGTAGAGACAAGTTGTAAAGCCTGCGTATACAATCATAATTTTTTGGAAAATACAGCGCAAAACAGATCTGGTCCTACCGACGTTGCTGGTGGCGTTTGTTAACTCGAAACCGAACACTGATGTCTCTGGATGCATTATCGTTTTGAAGAACAGACGTCTGAATGCGTCAATCGACGATTCTAACTGATTTTGTTTAAAAGAGTAATATGCATATAGTCAGTCTTGTACCGTCGTATCGTGATTAGCTTAGACTTAGTCCATGGTTGTTGGGAGCCCGCAACTGGCCGCTTCAAGCTTCCTCGTCTGTCGTCTCCCGCTACTGATTCCGCGCGTGTTAGTGGTAGAAATGCATACTAAATTCTGACGCGGCAAATAGTAGTCTCCATTGAACTAGTCATCTCATATTTACCCCCATCTCACGATTGCTAATAAGTTGACGATCGATCCATGTTTGAAATAAACTGATGAAACGCCGGAAAAACGGCCATGATCGATGATTCTACTTGGAATTCAGATGCAGAGAGTAGGGTGGGATCGACATGGATGAGAACCGTCGTGTACCTGGCGTACGAGGGGCGGGCGCCCACCTCCCTCCGTGTCGTCTCCGGCGTCCAGGAGGATATACGGCCTTGGCGATGATGTTCGAAGGCTACTCATAATTCCTCTCTCTGATGGCTTCTCTGCCACTCTCTCCCTGTCTTCGGCTCTGCGTTTACAGTCTTGCCGCTATGCGAGCACCGAGCTGATTATATAGCAGCAGGCGCCGTCGCTGACAGAGAACTGGCTAGCTTTCCATGCTGGGACGCGGGGTAGGTGTGTCGATAGCACCAGTGGGCTAGTGGCAAGTGTGTTAATTATCCAAGAACGCTTCAAACAGAAAAATATATACTTCTACTTAATCAATAGGAGGTAGGTAGAGCTAGCAGATCCTTTGAAAATGCAGATCTAAATGATTTTAGGGAAGTCCCTAAAGTTTTATAAGTGTTCAGAGCGTACTGTTTCGGTGGATTCCTTACAACCACGGCCGACATATTTCATTTTCTTCGTATCACAACACGATTCAAGAATTGGCTGCGAATGAAATCAAAAACAAAACTAAGCCTGGAGTCCACGTAGTAGTGTCAACTTTATAGTGGTCCATATGAAATTCCAGAAATAATACTGTGCTTAACAAGACAAAAGCGTCTCCTTCTTTTTTCCAGATTATTCATATGATCACACACTCGATTCAGTTGCAGTCTTTGCTCCTCCCGTGAGATGAGCGGGAGGTTGTGGATTCTACATACACCCGTCTGGCGAACGGTTGCACATAATATCTTCACTTGAGTGGGTGATGGTTTTTAAGTAGATTGAAGGATATGCATAGATACAAATATATGTTGATATTTTTCAGAACGTTAATTCACGTACCGAACTTATACAATCCTTGAACTGCAATGACTTGAATGATGAACTTGGTGAAAAAAATGACTATGTGCATCAATTGATGTAAAGACCAGGGTTATACTCCTTTTTCCCGAAAGATATCACCCCATATGCATACAAACGTCTTTTCAACTTAATTTTCACATCACAGAAAACCACTTCTTATGCTTTGAATACACACACAATTGAACAACATTTCAAGTACATGAATTTGGAATATAAAAAATTCCTAATAAATGAACCAAAATATGTCTCAAATCGCTCCAAATAGTTATTTCTAATCCAAGCACAAAGCTCATCCAACATTACTTGAACATAATGAGCATCATACCGTCCTACACTCCCACTAGCATTTTGGAAGCCAAGATATCATCACGAATCATCTCACAAAAGGTTGTTGCATTCTCATCAATCTCATTTAGATCCATCAGTATGACCATTGTCTCTTCCTCATTCTTCCTCCTTATTTCTTTCTTGGCCTTCTGCATCATCCTCCCCCCCCCCGAAGAGAAAAATTGCACTCTTTAGAGTGAAAGATTCCTGCACTAGGCAAGTTTTTCAAAAGTCTGATGAAAAGAGACTAGACAATGTATTCATATTCAACACTCTCCCTCACATCTAGGCAATTTTAGTCCATAGCGTAGGTTCGGTGCACAAGCCGCATAATCTTTTTCTTTTATTTTTTAATATTGCGTGAGTAGGGTCTTGAACTTGAAACCTCCTGGCTCTGATACCATGAAAGATTCCTGCACTAGACAAGTTTTTTAAAAGTCCGAACTGATGAAAAGAGACTAAGCAGTGTATTTATATTCAACATAGAGTTCGTATTCTACTCTGACATGGCCTTCATGTGTTACTTATTCTCCTTCATCTGTTGCCACCTTGTTGTTTTCTCGTGTTTCCTCTTAGCACCAAGTCAAACTAGGCTTGAATCACGTGAGATGCAAGTCATTCCTTGTATTTAGTATCTCGTCAAGCTTATCTCTATAGGATGTTTGTTGCTTTGTTTCTTTCTTGCGATTCTCCTTCTATATCTTCCTCCTAGGCCTCAATAAGGTTAGGTTGGGTTTATGTGCTCTACCCTCCCCATATCCACCATCATAATCACCTCCTAGAGAGGAGGAGGAGTAGCCTGGCATTTGTCTCTTTAGTGGGGTCTCTTTACCCCTTGTCTTACACTTCACATTGTTCTTGACTAATGCCCAACAGTGGTGCGAGAGAAAGGGCTTCCCTTCCGACTTGGGCATCTGCCTGTACCACCCATGGACATATACAACTTGTGTGGTGTTGAGTAATTCATGAGACAATATAGTTACAAGATGTAAAATACATAGGCATATATGATCATAGTATATATTCATGTGATTGTGTGGGTGCACACCCACTACCAGGGGCGGAGCTAGAGGAAGAGTCACCGTGATGCGTCTCTATACAAGTTTCTACATCTGCAGCCTTGCTAGCTCAAATTATAGCTTCGCTGATGCACTTTTCTATGTATAACTGATGCACAGGCCTTAGTAAGCTTATAAGTGTAACTAAAATATTTCGTTGACCCTGATGCTTGTGCATCAGGTACATAATATCAAGCTCCACCACTACCAACTACTAGGGAATAGCTTATCACCAAAGGATCAAATGGCTACCGCCGGCGCACTTAGGTACGCCAACGCTATCATGCCGATGGTATTAGGCTACTGCTGGCGCACCAGAACGGTACGTCAGCGGTATATGGACCTAGCACTGACGCACTATGTTAGGTACATCGGCGGTAGTTCATTTAGGAAAAAAAGGCCCGCCCCACCACGTGCCAACCTTTATTCCCTCATTCCGTTACATTTACAGAGAGCATCACAAAAGGACCAAAATTACAATCTAGCAGTGAATTTTGCATCGAACACCCTAACAAGAACTAAAAAAGCCATCAGGTCCTCAACCACTGCCCTTCTCCTCCAATGATGTGTGCATCGGAGGCGCTTTGTAGTACTCGCTGATTCGCATCGCGAGAGAGGGAGTGCTTCATGGTGGCCACAGGTTCCGTTATCTGCCACGAGCGGAGGCAGATGAGATGATGACCTCCGTTGTAGAAGCCCAGCGCAGTTCCATGACGCCAAGGTGTTGGCGTTGAGCGCGGTTACCGTGTGTGCAATCTTGTTGATGGAGTTGGTCTCGCTGGTGAGGGATCCCTAATCGACACCGAGCTTGGAGGTGACGAGGCGGAGCACGCACATGTTGCGGGGACCATCTCCTCGACGCAGAGATGCACGACATCGCCCGGGGTGAGCTCGCGGGCTAGCAGAATGGATCTGGCGCAGAACCTCCAGTGCCTTCTTTGAGTTGGTCTCCTGTCAGACGTCGATGGCCCCCGGCCTGGGGGAGGGCGTGGTGGGTATCGCCCGCGGAAATGAAGAGGGCGTGGGTAGCGGTAGCTCCATTAGCCCGTAGCTAGGATTTTCCTTGGGTTCTGGGAGGCAGAGGGTCGAGCTAAATAGACGTATATGGAGACGAGACTAGGCGCGAGGGCTAGATTCACCCTCTTGTGTCAGCCTTCGGTGTGCCCGTCCACTGCCGGTGTGGTGTGCAGTGGTGGAGATGTGTGTGGTGTGTTGTGGTGGTGGTGTTCGTGCGTCCCAGACCGGCTGCGTGCATGGTGTGTGTGGCGGTGTGGGTACGTGGCGGTGTGGGTGGTGTGGTGCGGGGTGTGTTAGGTGGCATGGAAAACGCTTCACGTTGTTCCCTCGCCCCCTCCCATCCCACCTACTTGACACAGAGCGTGGAGGCAAAGGGAGAACCCTACATATCCCTCTCCTTCAGGTGCCCCTCCTATTCTCTCCCCGACCCTTGCCACCGGCATGGACTACCGGCCATTGCCCGCGTAGCGCCGACGGTGGCGGGGCTGACTTTTCCCGTGGTTAGCGGGTGGCGCGGGGGCTCTTTGATGGTGGCGGTAGGCCGACGGTGGTCCAGCTCGGTGGCATGCAACCCGTGAGCTAGGTGAGAGGAGTAGCGGCGGCGCTACCTCTATAGCGAAGCGGAACGCTCGGGAGGGTCCTGGTGGTGCATTGCTCGGCCCAGATCTGGGCCCCATCTGGGCTGGAGAGGGCCGTCGGCCCCTCGTGCGTCGGAAATGCTTTCTCGAGGCAGAAGAGGTGTGGTAGCAATGGATGGTTGGTGGCGGCGCAGGCAGCGGGCCTGCTGCAGCATGGCGGCGGGGAGTTCACAAGACAGACTAGGCTCGGCTGGGCCAGTACGGGCATGGTGTATTCTTGCTGCGATGTCTGGTCGGCTTTGACGAGCGGCCGCGGTGCTGCTACTCCCGTCCCTGTTGTCCCATGTTCTTCCTCTAGACCTCACAGCGGTGAACACAAGGAAATGGCGTGGATGGCTTCAAGACTGTGGTGGTCTGTACTAGCGGGCGACAAGTTGGGTGGAGCACTACAGATTGTCCGGGGTGGTGGTTTTGGGGGTCGGGATGAATCCTTGTCGGTTCGTCCGGCACCGATGCCGTGATGCCTATGGGTGTCGTTGTTCCTTCTTGGAGGGCGTCGGGTGTACCCACTCCCCACCTCCCTCCGCATGATATGGGGGAAACCCTGGGAATTTTCCGGGAAGCAACGTCGTCATCATTTTTCTTGTTGAAGGTGGTGCTTGGTATGATGTGATTCGGTGTGCTAGGAATATGGTGGGACTTCTCCGAAGGGCGCATCGGTTGAGGGTCGTCTTTGTTTTCGTCAGTCTGCTGCGGTTGGTATTTGTTTCTCTTTGCTCGTATTTCTTTGTTTTCTTTGGCTTGCATGTACTGCAACCTCGACGTGCTTGTTGTATCGTGTGGTTGATATCTTAATATAGCGGGGCGAAAGCCTATTTTAAGGAGGAGGGCGCATATCACGATCACGTAACGGTTCAACCATTGCTATTTACCTTAGAATACTTATATGTACGTCATCTGCTTCTCCTACATGCGCATTTCATTGAAACGTTTATGCCATTGATGCACATTCATCACTCATCATGTTAATGAAAGAATTGTGAGAAATAATCAATTTATCACTAAACTTGCAATTGTACAAAATCAACTAGGAATGCACATTTAACCATTTGGAGGTGCTAAAACTACAGTTGAACAAACAAAATTGAAAAAATGGAAAACACAACCTGCAGGCATGTGACCAACACCTGAGAGACGTTGATCATGGCGAGATCACCCATCACTGTTGGTGGCCAAAGATGGACCTTGGAGGAGTGCAGGAGCAGCATGGAGGAGGGTGTACGGACTCGACAGAAGTGTTGCCCATTGGATTCTGCACAAACATCTTATTTGTATGTGGGGCCTTCGATGGTGCGGCCTTGCTCTGAGCCGACGGTTAGGAACTTTCTTAGTGCCATGCTGAAGGAAACCATAGTGGCCGATGCAACGAAAATTTTCGTCCTGCCAACGGGAGGAACTGTTAGGGGAAGGGTGTGATAGAACCCTAATTTGAAGTCAGCCGTGGATTCTTTTTATGCCAGATCTAAAAATTACACCGATAGCATGTGCTATAAAAATCATTTGGAATGGTCATTTCCTCTATTTTGGCGGTTTTTTTCTAGATGACATTTGCATGATCTTGTAGAGTTGCTCTTAGATCACCGCCAACATTAGTTCTTAAAACAAACCCTTAAACCATTCATCCGAGATGTCAAATTTGACTCCAACTCACTATATTCCATTTCTCACCCATAAAATATTTTCCACTCCCTTTTACATATATCCTCGCTGTAGCAACTAATTTTACACCACAATAATTCAAACTGTAATACTTATAATGCATACAATTATACAATTTTAAAGTAATTAATTTTAAGCAACACAATTTAAATTCACATTTATTTCAAGATGCAAATATCAAATAATACAATTACATGTTCATCGAACCACGTAGTTTATCGAAATACTCGATTGAAAATAAATAAAATAATTAAAATGCTAGGTAAAAGCTTTGCCCATTCCATTAATTGAGAAGATAGTTGCTAGGTTAATTATGGAGAATCTAACAAAAACCGATACAAGCACACAACGACCAAGAGACCGTGCACTGCTTTTCTTGCGGGTGTTGCATCTCGCTGTATAGTTCAAATGGTGTAAGAGTTGTGCCTTGTAGGGTGAGGTAGTGGAGTAAATTCCGGTATTAGTGAGGTTCCACACAATCAAGTCATGCACCTCCTCTCTTAATATTACACCATTTAACTCCGTCCATAGTAAGATGAACTCCGTTAGGTGGTGGAGCGAGAAATTAAAGTCCAACTTGATCTTTGAAATCCAAGCGTTTTCCCTTGTGGCTTGCTCCACTTTCCATTTCTTTCTTGATGAGGCCTGAAATAGGAGCGACGAGATGTCTTTGGGCTTCCTCCCATTAAGCCACGGTGAATGCCAAAAAGGTGCAATCTTCCCATTGTCAATAGTGATTATGGTGGATGCATAGAAGATGTCCGTATCTACATCATCTCAAGGGTTACCTAATCCGATCCAAAGCCTATGGGGCTCCTTCCATTCATAGCAAGGCCAATTTACAAGAAGAATGCTCCCACGTATGCACCTAACATTATGTACCTCATTCTTCAGAAAGAAACCGCTTGCCCCTTCTTTTTCTCACAAGAACGTGAGGCCTCAAAAGAAGGGTCTCAATTGGAAAATGCAAGTGTGGTGCTAGTGGCTCTCACGCTCCTTTTGCCTCTACTGATGATGAGAATGTGCTTGCTGCTTGCCGCCATCCTTGCATGAAAAATGCTAGCAATGCCCCCATTGGGGATGGATGGACTGCCTCCTCAAGGGATGAGATGAGGACCTCGGTGAAGAAGGCCTCCGTGTTTGAGAAGATGCTCTTGTGCATGAACATTGACATGAACATTGACATCCGCAAGTCTCATTATACCTCCTACAGGACTCAACGTCGCATTGATCATAATCAGCATGTCCTTATGGACAAGGTTGTGCAGTTTTTTCCTCCTGATCAGTGCCCACCTGCTTTCCCAGAGCCTACCACTGAGTAAGAGGGCACCTTGTCTTTAACCACTTGGAACCAAGGTGGCCTCGTGAAATGGAAATAGCTTGAGGAGATCACTTCTGGACCGTCAAGGTGCCCATGGACGAAAATGATGAAGAGTATGCGGCTAGTGGTACCGGCAGTGGAAGTGGAAATGTGGGAGTGACTCCAACTGATCGCCTTCGGGGCGCGTAGCATCGCTCTTTTCCCTTTTTAGTGTCTCGATGCCAAAGGGGGAGAAATAGCTCTATTAGGTTGTCTTCGGGATTTTCATGGGTCGAGTGCAAGCTTTCGATGTGTTTTCGCTTGCTTCTCTTGGTTGTGCTCTTTATCTTACCGTTGAACTATTCGGTGTTTATTTGTCTTGTATTGAACTATATCCTATGTGGTCTGTGAGACATGTTGGTATTGTAGTGTCATCTATTATGTGGTATGATCTCTAATTCTTGCTAGTCTTTACCTTATCTCTTAGATGTCTATATCTTGTGCAAATTATATGTTCTTGTTTATCTAGTCATCTTGCACTTGTGGTTGGTGAATAAAATATATGGGGAGTGTTGATCCTATGTGTTCTACACTTGTTTCCAGTTGCAAACTATGTGGTGTACACATCAAGGGGGACCGTCTCTCTTTTATTTACTTCTTTGATATGCCTATCATAATCTTTGCAAATCTTTATGTTGTCATCAAATACAAAAAATGGGGAGATTGAAAGGACATTTCACTCATAATGTTGTTTTGTCTATTTGTTAACAACATAAAGATAATTTGTCGTGCGCTTATACGTTCTAGATTCTATCTTTGGTAAGCATGTCACGGTTGTCAGCCCCTCAAAAGTGAAAAGAAGATGGTGGTGCTCGTAGCTTTGTGGTGAAGTGTCTATAGGTGCTCAAGTTCAAGTTTAGGGGTTGAGGGTGAAGTGTGGTTGAGAGAACCACAATATTTGTGGTTGTTGATTATCTCTAGACCGGAGACTCTGAACTTGCCAACACTAGAGACTCCGGTCCCCTGGACTCGAGACTCCGGTTAAGACCCCCGACCACCAATCTTGGGTTTTGGCCCGTGTGCCTCACGCTCAGTATGGGGGTCCGAGGTCTTTTTTTGGCAAGATCGGGGACTCTGTCTGGAGATTCTTGTGTGGCCGTTGCTGGTCACCTAGGACCGGAGTCTTCGGTCCCCCGGACCGGAGATTCCGTCCCTAGTTTGTCAACAATGTCTACAATTAATATTAGGGGTATAAATAGCACCCTTCTTCCCCAAATGAAGGCTGCGACTTCTACTCTCTTTTTCTCTCCTCCATTATTTCAAAGCTCAAATCTTCAAGATCTCCCTTCCCATCTGCTCAATCTTGTTGCCCTCTTGGGAATCAAGAGAGGAACCCTAGATCTACACTTCCACCAAAGGAATTTGTCTGTCCTAACCGTTTCAAAAAGAATGAAGTTGTGAAACCCTAGCTTTGTGAGAAGTCACCCCGAAAGCTTGTTTTGTGTTGTAAAAGCTCCATGATTGGTTGTTGGGAGCCTCCGATTAAGTTATGGATGCCTGTCCTAACCTTTGTAAAGGTGCCGGTTGCCACTTTGAAGGCTACCACTTAATGGAGCATGAGTTAACCTTTGTGTTATTCTCATCGGAGAATAGGGTGAGGCCTTTATCGTGTTGGTTAGCATTCGTGCATCACACCCCTCCAACGTAGACGTACTTCCTCTAAAAAGGAAGGAACTACGTGAATCATACCATTGTGCCTCCGTGTGCTTCACCTCGATTATTTCTATCATTTACCGCACTTTACTTCTTGTATCTTGCCCCGTGTGTTGTTTGTTTGCATATTTTCATATAGGTAACTTCATATAGTTGCATATCTAGAGAATTTACCTTTGTATCAAATTTAAATCGGAAAAAAATTAAAATTTGATTAGCACATATTTACCCTCCCTCTAGGTGCCCATACAATCCTTTCAAGCGGAGGAAGGCGACGACGGGGATGGGACCATTGAGTGCCCCGAAGTACGACGAGTAGGCTAGGGTAGATGAACTGGTACTTTCATTCAAAGTGAAAAATAATTAAATTTGAATAAAATTATTATTTTTGTCCTACTTAATTATTTTGGGCATCGTTTGGAGACCGCGGCTGGAAACGGATATCCCAGAAAGCACACCACGTGGCGAAGTCTTCCAAAAGGTCAATCCGGTGTATTTGACGAACGCGCTTTGAGGTACGCAAGTAGAGATGCTTTAAGACTAACAAGTAATTCGCAAAAAAAGTAGCACTAAAAAGTTTCGCTTGAATTACATGATTGAAGTTTTGGTTGGAACAAATCAAGGGGGCAAACAAAAACCACGATATTTTCGTCCGCCAGCGAACAAACAACGGAAAAGCCTTCCGCATCGGTCGTGCCGCCGTCACATATTCCACCAATTCACTCTCTCTCTTCCACCATTTTCCCTCCCTTTGCTCACCTCGCCGTCCGACCCAATCCGCACGCGAACCCTAGGCTAGGGCGAGGTGATGAGATGGGACGCGGCCGACGCGGAGGCGGTTCTGGAGCGGATCTGGGACCTCCACGACCGCCTCAGCGACGCCATCCTCGCCGTCTCCACCACCCACTTCCTCACCGCGCCGCCCCAGCGCCCCGCCGCCTCTGCCCGTCGGAACAACGGGTACGTCTTCTTCAAGGACCGGCCGGAGGGAGGAGGAGCCGAGGACGGCGGCGGCGGCGGCGGGTCGGCCCTAGCCGCGGCGGCGGAGGCCATGGCCGAGGCCCGGAGCCTGCACGCCATCCGGTCGGCGCTCGAGGACCTCGAGGACCACCTCGAGTTCGTGCATGTGAGACTGCCCCCTTCCCCTACCCTCGTTCCCCTCGTGTGCTTTAGGGCTTCTCTCTGTTGATTAGTACTTTCTAGTCCACGCTCGCCCGAGTTGCTGCAATGAATACATAGATAGCGGATCCGTGAGGGGTGAGGGTGCGCTGTTCGCGTGATTGGGGAATCCCGATTTCCAGTGCCTCTTTTGTATCCTCTACTACGATTGGCCTCTTTGTGATCCACGCAGCGTTTCCTGTGATTGGTTAATTAATGCATCATGTTGTTCTCATGGTAGGCTGCGGTGCTGCTCCATGTTCATATGTTACACTATATTAGCAGCAGGGTTACAGATGTCTGTGATGAATTCTGGGTTAATTTTTCCTCTGTTTGCTTAGATTGATGTTTTCTGTCTAGATGATCTTGACTTGGATTGGTTTGGTCGTCTTCAAATTGGCCACAAGCCGCTGTTCTAGATTGGGAGCGAAACATAGGCTGTGTGGATCTGAAAATTTTGGAATCCACATGAATTTCGCTGCCCTGTTTGTTCTCCTGTCCTAATGTTGGTCTCGTGTCAACTAGGCGGGAAGGAAACAGTGCCTGTTCAGTAGTTGGTTCTCATTTCTAGAAGGGCGATTGAATAAAGCAGTGATTCATTTCGTTAGACAGAGCTTTGTCTTCGTCGGGCTTAATTTTATTGTTTACCCCTTCTGCCTTTTCCAATTGATAGAGAAATTTGAAAATCTGCACTGGCATAGTTGACAATGTGTTCAGTTAATTCAGCTGTTTCTCCAGTACAGTAATTATGAGATCTGTTATTTACTTGCATCAATATTTTCTCCACAGACTGTTCAATCGCAGCAGCAGGCTGAACGGGATGCTGCCATCGCAAGGCTGGAGCAAAGCCGTGTAGTCCTTGCTACGCGGCTAGCTGAACATCAGGGGAAGAAGTATAGAGTCATTGATGAGACCTTAGCATTTGTAGGTGAGGTTAGCGACAAGAGTCGATTTATCTCGCCAGAAGATCTCCGTGCAACAGGCCAGTCAGGGGAGGAGGCAGTAGAAAATGGGGGCAATGGTTCCAGTATCATGGCAAACTTGTTATCTGGTAGTCTATCTTTAGCCAAGAATTCGTTTCGAGCGGACAAGATCGGTGGTGCTCTGGGTAATGCGGCAGTGTTTGCAGTAAGTATGCTCGCTTTCTTGCAGTTGCATCAAGTCGCATTCAGAAGTAGAACCCAACCTATGGAATACAGGAAGAGGATTGATTACAGTTACCAATCTGGGAGCTCACAACAGGGTGGCAAAGGAAAGCATCTTGAGGTGTACCTAGCCAGAGGCTGAGAAATAATCAGATCACATGCAGTTTGCCTGTACAGAAAAGTTTTGACCCAGTGATAGGTTTTGTCGGTTTTGTTAGGCCACTAACCATTCTTTACAATGGACTGGACAGTGTTCCATACTACTAAGGTACTAGACGTGACATTCTTTCGGATGGATTTGTCTACCTTCCTCGATACTCAGTTCTACCCCCAAATTGTAAATGGATTTGTCCTTACTGATGGATTGTTTTGCTGAAAGCATGTTTGAAGGCGGCCGTCTTGAGTCCCATTCTGCTCCTAGTTGCTGCTTGAGCTCATCCCATGAAGACTACCCGGTTCTTGTTAGTTGTTACATCCTCATGAGGACTTCTCAAGGTTCTCTGTTTTACTGACTCTGTCATGGCTGTTGTACAAAGCACATGTGACACTTGTATTTCTTTTTCCTCTTTAATGGAGATGGAGTACACTTGAGGGCATGTGCTTTGCTCTTTCTTGTGCTTGATGATGCTCTCAGACTTTTCTTTGTTGTGGTCATATTTGGTGCTGAAGCTTCTTCGCCTATCGGCTTGGGCGCTAGGCCACTGTTTTACTTTTACAGATGTGTGCAACTGTGCTACTTTTTTACCTGGCCCTTGCATGCTGGTGGTCGGTTGCGATGTGTTCTCTTTTCTTTTTTTGTTTGTGCTGCAATCTGTCAAAAGGTGAAACTAAACAAGTATCCTATGCATGATGCTATTGGTTGCACCATGCATAACTGGGAGGTTGAGAGAGTAAATATTGTTAAGGAATACTTGTTGATTCCTATTGAGAAATGTAAGCTCCATTTTCTGTGTCATTGCTATCTTCTTTGTGGTGGACACTTTGTACTAATCATAATCATAGTGTCAATCATGTCTGTTTTCATGATATTTGATTGTCATGTTAAAAAAGTGCTGAGGTTTACTTGATTGTACTTAGTTCATAAGCAGGGCAAGGCCTCTTTACTCGAAATCTGGAACCGGTAAAGTAAAGGAGAAGATTTGTCTCTGGCTAAACGATTTCTTTTGGGCAGATAGTCTGTCGGTATAAGAAGCGATCTGATTTGTCAAAGGCCACCCTCATTTTGGCAAGCTCGATTTCAGCTAAACAAACTGGCAGAGTATAAACATTCTCAGTTGTGTTCTTTGCTGAAAAACCTTGACAAAATTCGAATTACTATCAAGGAAAAGAGTCGACAGGTCACCTCCCTTTGAGGGAAAAGAGAGAGCTGGCCTACTTGGAATTGGAAATCAAATTTCGGTTTGGTGGTAATAAAGATATAGGTCACCTCTATCTTTTCCCTCAAGAAATGCAAGATTGACCGTGGGGGTTGAGATAATTGAAGATTTTCAAAGGCCAACAATGGTGGACAAGTTGGAACTGAAAATTTAGATCTTATCGTGGATGAGGAACCCTTTAAGGCCCGGTTCAGTTTGAGTGGGTTTGATATGGATTGGGAGGTATTAGCCGGGAATTAAACGTGACTCCCTGCCATTCCAAGCCAATCCCTCCGCGGTAGGGTGTAACTGAACGAGGCCTAAGTAGGCAGTGGTGCATCCAACGTTAGCCCAACTAGATGCATCCAACGTTAGTCCAACTTGCGGAGAGGCTGGAGCGCCCCCCTTTACATTCCACAAGTCATACTGCTACTACTATTGGTATATAGTAGCTTTTGAATTGCTTGCTTGTTATTGTACGCCGTAAATCTTGTTTATTCATAAGTTGTTGTTGTGCATCATTGAGCCTAGCTTATTTAAGTTTTGTGCTTGAAAAGTATCTCCATAGTTTAATTCTATAATAGAATAAAGCTAATTTTGTCAGAGTCCTTACCTCGCCATTTGATCCGACATTTTCCTTTCATGAATTTCTGAGCTAACTTTTAGATAGTCTCATAGTCTCGAGTTGATGGGCAATTATGTCCCATAAGCTCGTGGCACTGAAGGCAAATTTTCGGGGAAACTATTAGGCAAAACCTTTTTAAGTCCCGCCTCGGAGGTTCCGGGTTAACTTTACTTGATAATGTTAACTACCGGCAGGAAACATAAACAATGCAAACTTTTATTTTGCTGCTAGTGTCTCATTCTCATTAGGTTGGAGGCACCATGAAAAGTTTATCCGGTAGTGTTGGAAGTGTAGGAGGAGATAAATATTTCAGATTTTGCAATGGTTCATTTTCCTCAAGAAATGGCACACGGCTTCTAAATTTATGGCTCCTCTAATTGAACTATCATCGAGGATTTGTGTGTCTCAAGTGATTCATGCGTATACCATGCATGCAGTTCGCATCGATAGGGCCTTAATCCCCTCCTTGTCAGGTTGGGTTAGATCGAGGCAACGATCCTCTGGGGAAGGGTGTTGTTGCCGGGCGGCAAGTAAGAACCACAAGAAGATCAATCATGGAGTCATCGGATTAGGTTGGCAGCTGTGGCGTGCGAATGGTGGCCAGACCACCAAGAAGCCACTCGAGCGGAGGGACACTGACAGAGTGGCTTAAAATATCCCACTACTTCCTCTAGCTCTTTCAAAAGGGATTAGAACGTAGACTGACTTAATCGGTCCAACATGTGCACCAACGCGATGGTTGAGCGTGTATAATGATGTTGATGACCACCACAACGACGGTGCTCCAAGAGAAAGAAACGATGAGTACCAGACATCAACCAAGGTCCATGGTCGCGCGGCGGTGGCGATGTCCTTCATCGATGATTCTTACCTTTACTCTTCTTATTCTTCTTCTTCTTCAATTGTTGTTCTTGGGAGAGTCGCATGTGTGATAACGTGTGAGATATTATAATGAAATGATCCATAGTATATATACAACTAAAAAGGGCATGAACAAAGCGGGTGATATTACATCAAAGGGTTTATTGAAAGATGCCTAATGGGAAACAACCACTGAAGTAGCTGTTGAATCCCTAGGATCCACTAGGGTAGATGTAACCGGTAGAACTACCTGTCTATATAGTTTAACTTGGCACCTGTGAGAGAAAACGGAGAGATGGGAGAGGGGAAAGTGTACCTTCTCCCCGTGAGGAGGATTCTGTGGGTGTCGACATTGTGGCGACGGCGGTGGCGTGGGTGAGGTAGTGGCGGCGGTGATGGAGCTTCCTGTCGACACTGTGCTGAACCTAGATCGGTAGGTGAGTTGATGGGGCGAGTGGCAGCTCCAGTCAACCTCGTAGCGAGTGCCACCGCCCCACCACTCTATATGTAGCACAGGTGACAGGGGCCACCAACTAGTGAACGGTTGGGCGCCCCCGATCAGGGCGCGGACGTGGTCAAGGGGTCGTGCCAGGGCCATTGGGCTCTGGTGCGGTGGAGATCAATCCTAACATTCTTCCCCTTGATCTCAACTTTTCTTTTAACTTTATACTTTCACTTTATTCGTTTCATTTTGGATCAGTCCATAGGGCATGTTTCATCGTCACAACTCTATTGCCGATAGAATCAGACAGCCACAATACACTTCTCTGTTTTGAAACAAATTCTTTTACTTTTGGGCCTCTTATGATCCAGAATAGGTAAGACTTTCCCTTAAACCCATGCCGGCTACGTGTTCCTTGAACACGCTGGGTGGTAAGACTTTCGTTAGGGGATCCACAAGCATATCTTTTATCTTTATATGCTCGAGACTTATAGTTTGATCCTGGACCTTGTGTTTCACAACATAATACTTAACCTCAATCGGTTTCGTAGCATTACTCGACTTGTTGTGAGCATAAAATACTGCAGGCTCATTGTCGCAGTACATATTTAGTGGTTTGTCAATACAATCTACCACTTTCAAGTCGGGTATAAATTTCTTTAACCATAATGCCTGCCCCGTGGCTTCATAACATGCTATAAATTATGCATACATCATGGATGATGCAACTATTGTCTGTTTGGAGCTTCTCCACGAAATAGCTCCCCCTGCGAGAGTGAATACATATCCAGATGTGGATTTTCTATCATCTTTATCTCCCGCAAAATCTGCATCTGAATACCCTCTTATTTCTAGGGAATCAGATCTTCTGTATATTAGCATGTAGTTCTTTGTGCCTTTCGCATAACGCAATGCCTTCTTTACCATTTTCCAGTGTTCAAAACCTGGATTTTTTTGATATCTACCGAGTACTCCGGTGATAAAAGCTAAGTCAGGACGAGTGCACACTTGTGCATACTGTAGGCTTCCAATGGCCGAAGCATATGGAACCGCTTTCATTTGATCGAGCTCGTATTGATCTTTGGGGACTTTGAAATTTCCCAAAACTGTCGCCCTTGACTATAGGGGCAGGTGTGGCATTGCTCTTATGCATATTATACTTAGTTAGAATCTTTTCTAAATAAGCATTTTGCGATAGTCCTAATACTCCATTCTTCCTATCTCGGTGAATTTCTATGCCCAAAACATATGATGCTTCACCAAGATCTTTTATATCAAAATTTGAGGACAAGAACTTCTTTGTCTCTTGCAGTAGACTAACATCACTGCTCGCAAGCAGAATATCATCCACATACAAGATTAGGAAAATATATTTCCCGCTTTTAAACTTTGCATAAATGCAGTTGTCCTCAATATTTTCTTTAAATCCAAATCTCTTAATTGTCTCATTAAACTTTAGATACCACTGTCTGGAGGTTTGCTTTAATCCATAAATGTATTTCTTTAGGCGGCATCCCATTTCTTCCTTGCCCTCCATAATAAAACCCTTGGGTTGTTTCATGTAGACATTTTCTTCTAAATCCCCATTTAGAAATGCCGTCTTTACATCCATTTGATGCAACTCTAAATCAAAATGTGAAACTAGTGCCATGATGATTTTGAAGGAATCCTTACATGAGACTGAAGAAAATGTCTCATTGTAATATATCCCTTCTCTTTGCGTAAATCCTTTTGCCACAAGTCGCGCTTTGTACTTTTATACATTTCCATTGGAGTCATATTTTATTTTGTAGACTCACTTGCAGCCCACTGTTTTGGCTCCTTTAGGAATATTTTCTAAGTCCCAAACATTCTTGGAACTCATCGATCTCATTTCGTCTTCCATGGTCTCCATCCACTTTGATAAATCTGGGCTTCTCATGGCTTCTTCATATGAAGTGGGATCACATTCCATATGAAGTATTTCTGTGTTGTAAACTTTGTAATCAGTCGAAATGGCTGATTTTCTAGCTCTTGTAGACCTTCTAGGGGCCTCATTCTCTAGAGCATTCTGTTCCTCAACTTGTGGCTCAGCTTCTGGAGGTGGCTGTTGTTGCTCCCTTTCATGCTTAACAAATGATCCATTCGGCTCCTGACGGTCAGGTTCCGAACTTTCACTCATTGTTGTCATGGGTGGAGTCACATCAGGCGCTTGCACCACAATCGCAGGGATTATCGGTGCTGGTGCACATGGTAGCGCAAAAAATGGCTCCTGAGTCATCGAATTAGGTGCATGCACCATCTTCTCCTCAAGATCAATTTTTTAGCTACCATGCTCCCCCTCATCATTTCGTCCTCTAAGAAGACTGTTGGAGATATGCCCAAGAGGCAATAATAAAGTGGTTATTATAATATTTTTGTGTTTATGATAAACGTTTGCATACCATGCTATAATTGTATTAACCGAAACACTGATACATGTGTGTTATGTAAACAACAAGAAGTCCCTAGTAAGCCTCTTGTATAACTAGCTTGTTGATTAATAGATGATCATGGTTTCGTGATCATGAACATTGGATATTATTAATAACAAGGTTATGTCATTGGGTGAATGATATAATGGACACACACCCATATAAGCGTACTATGAGATCAAGTCATTAAGTTCAACTTGCTATAAGCTTTCGATACATAGTTACTTAGTCCTTCGACCATGAGACCATGTAAATCACTTACACCGGAAGGATGCTTTGATTACATCAAACACCATTGCGTAAATGGGTGGTTATAAAGATGGTATTAAGTATTTGGAAAGTGTGAGTTGAGGCATATGGATCAATAGTGGGATTTGTCCATCCCGATGATGGATAGATATACTCTGGTCCCTCTCGGTGGAATGTCGTCTAATTAGCTTGCAAGCATGTGACTGGGTCACAAGAGATGACATACCACGGTACGAGTAAAGATTAATTGTCGGTAACGAGGTTGAACTAGGTATGTAGATACCGATGATCGAACCTCGGACAAGTAAAGTATCGCGTGACAAAGGGAATCGATATCGTATGTAAATGGTTCAATCTATCACTAAGTTATCGCTGAATGTGTGGGAGCCATTATGGATCTCCAGATCCCGCTACTGGTTATTGCTCGGAGAGAAGTCTCGACCATGTCCGCATAGTTCACGAACCGTAGGGTGACGCGCTTAAGGTTCGATGTCGCATAAGTAGACTCAGAATATGAGATGGAGAACGAAGTTTGTTAGGAGTCTCGGATGGGATCCAGGACATCGCGAGGAGGTCTAGAATCGTCCGGAGAATAAGATTCATATATGGTAAGTCACTTTCCGGGGTTCAGGAAAGTTCCGGTGTTTTGACCGGAGCTTCTAGAAGGTTCTAGAGGGTCACTAGTGGGCCCACCACCCCAGGAGGGGCCACATATGCGCCACATGGCATGGTGGGTCCTGCCCACTATGACATGTAGGCCCAGGCCGGCCCACCCCTAGAGATAAAATCTATCTCCTAATTTAAAGGAAGAGATATAGAGATAAGATCTATCTCCTAATTTAAAGGAAGAGATAAGGGGATAGACTTGGGGGGAAGTTATCCCCCCATGCAGCCGGCCAAGGAAGAGGTGGGGCCAAGGGGGCCGACCCCTCCCCTATATAAAGAGGGGAGGGGGTGGCCGGCCAAACCACCCCTCACACCAAACCCTGGCCGCCCCCTCTCCTCCTCCATAGAGCTGCTCCGGCTTAGGCAAAGCCCTGCAGCTTTTTCTCCTCCACCACCACCACCACGCCATCGTGCTGCTGGGATTCCGAGGAGATCTACCACACCTCCGCTGCCCGCTGGAACATGGAGAGGACGGGCTTCATCGACACCGTACGCACGACTGAGTACGGAAATGCTGCCAGATTGCAGCACGGACAATCGACTACATCAACAACGAGATCTAATCTCGTAGGCTTCGGAATCTTCGAGGGTTAGTCTCATATACATCTCGTTGCTTCGATCTCATAGATTAGATCTTGGCTTTTCCATAGATTGGATCTTGGATTTATTCGTCTTTGCGGTAGAAATTTTTTGTTTTCCATGCAACGAACCCCATCAGTGGTATCAGAGCCGTGTCTATGCATAGATCTGTTGCACGAGTAGAACACAATGGTTTTGTGGGCGTTGATGCTCTTGTTGTTTTTAGTTAGTGTACTTTGCATCTTGCGGGATGTGTTGGAGATATGCCCAAGAGGCAATAATAAATTAGTTGTTGTTATATCTTAATGTTCATGATAAATGTTTACATCCCATGCTATAATTGTATTAATCGAAACATTGATACATGTGTGTTATGTAAACAACAAGGAGTCCCTAGTAAGCCTCTTGTATAACTAGCTTGTTGATTAATGGATGATCATGGTTTCGTGATCATGAACATTGGATGTTATTAATAACAAGGTTATGTCATTAGGTGAATGATATAATGGACACACACCCATATGAGCGTAGCATAAGATCAAGTCATTAAGTTCAATTTGCTATAAGCTTTCGATACATAGTTGCCTAAGTCCTTCGACCATGAGATCATGTAAATCACTTACACCGGAAGGGTACTTTGATTACATCAAACGCCATTGCGTAAATGGGTGGTTATAAAGATGGGATTAAGTATTCGGAAAGTGTGAGTTGAAGCATATGGATCAATAGTGGGATTTGTCCATCCTGATGACGGATAGATATACTCTGGGCCCTCTCGCTGGAATGTCGCCTGATTAGCTTGCAAGCATATGCTTGGATCATAAGAGATGACATACCACGGTACGAGTAAAGAGTACTTGTCGGTAACGAGGTTGAACAAGGTATGGAGATACTGATGATCGAACCTCGGACAAGTAAAATATCGCGTGACAAAGGGAATCGGCATCGTATGTAAATGGTTCAATCAATCACTAAGTCATCATTGAATATATAGGAGCCATTATGGATCTCCAGATCCCGCTATTGGTTATTGCTCGGAGAGGAGTCTCGACCATTTCTGCATAGTTCGCGAACCGTAGGGTGACGCGCTTAAGGTTCGATGTCGCATAAGTAGATTTGAATATGGTATGGAGACGAAGTTTGTTCGGAGTCTCGGATGGGATCCAGGACGTCACGAGAGGTCCGAATGGTCCGGAGAATAAGATCCATATAAGGGAAGTTGATTTCTAGGTTCGAATAGTTCGGATTTTTCCGTGGATGACCGGGAAGGTTCTAGAAGGTTCCGGGGTCCCACCGAGTGGGCCCACAACCCTAGGAGGCCTAGCATGGGCCGAGGGGGTGCTCCCTAGCCTAATGGGC
>NW_025901143.1:0-18638 GCF_022539505.1 Lolium rigidum | reverse complement strand
GTGCACGCGTCCTGATGTCTACGTTCCGCCTCCTTTCCTGTAGACAGTGTTGGGCCTCCAAGAGCAGAGGTTTGTAGAACAGCAGCAAGTTTTCCCTTAAGTGGATCACCCAAGGTTTATCGAACTCAGGGAGGAAGAGGTCAAAGATATTCCTCTCATGCAACCCTGCAACCACAAAGCAAGAAGTCTCTTGTGTCCCCAACACACCTAATAGGTGCACTAGTTCGGCGAAGAGATAGTGAAATACAGGTGGTATGAATAAGTAGTAGCAACGGCACCAGAAAAGTGCTTTGCCCAGGACAGTAAATAAGCAGTAGTAACGCAGCAGTAGTAACGCAGCAGTAGTAATGCAGTAAAACAGTAAACAAGCAGCGATAGCAGTATTTAGGAACAAGGCCTAGGGATTACACTTTCACTAGTGGACACTCTCAACATTGATCACATAACAGAATAGATAAATGCATACTCTACACTCTTGTTGGATGATGAACACATTGCGTAGGATTACACGAACCCTCAATGCCGGAGTTAACAAGCTCCACAATAATGCTCATATTTTAGTAACCTTTAGTGTAAGATAGATCAAAAGACTAAACCAAGTACTAGCATAGCATGCACAATATCACCTTCATGCATATGTAGGAGGAATAGATCACATCAATATTATCATAGCAATAGTTAACTTCGCAATCTACAAGAGATCATGATCATAGCATAAACCAAGTACTAACACGGTGCACACACTGTCTCCTTTGCACACGTGCAGGAGGAATAAAACTACTTTAATAACTTTGCTAGAGTAGCACATAGAATAGTGGTGATACAAAACTCATATGAATCTCAATCATGTAAAGCAGCTCATGAGATTATTGTATTGAGGTACATGGGAGAGAGATGAACCACATAGCTACAGCGGAGCCCTCAGCCTCGGGGGTGGATTACTCCCTCCTCGTCATGGAGGCAGCGATGGCGGTGAAGATGGCGGTGAAGACGGCGGTGGAGACGGCTCCGGGGGCAATTCCCCGTCCCGGCAGGGTGCCGGAACAGAGACTTCTGTCCCCCGAATTGGAGTTTCGCGATGTGGCGGCGCCCCTGGAGTCTTTCACGGAGGTTCGTCTTTTACGTCGATGTTTTTAGGTCACGACGGCTTAAATAGGCGAAGAATCGGAGTCGGAGGGGCCACGGGGTGGTGCCACCATAGGGGGCGCGCCCCCTTGGGCCGCGCGGCCAGGTGGTGTGGGCCCCCCTGGCACCCCTCCGACTCTTCTCCGGTGCTCCGGAAGCTTCCGGGAATTATAAGGCCCTCGGTCTTGATTTCGTCCGATTCCGAAAATATTTCTTTACTAGGATTTCTGAAACCAAAAACAGCAGAAAACAGCAACTGGCACTTCGGCATCTTGTTAATAGGTTAGTTCCAGAAAATGCACGAATATGACATAAAGTGTGCATAAAACATGTAGGTATCATCAATAATATGGCATAGAACATAATAAATTATCGATACGTCGGAGACGTATCAAGCATCCCCAAGCTTAGTTCCGCTCGTCCCGAGCGGGTAAAACGATAACAAAGATAATTTACGAAGTGATATGCCATCATAACCTTGATCATACTATTTGTAAACATATGTAGTGGATGCAGCGATCAAAACAATGGTAATGATATGAGTAAACAAGTGAATCATAAAGCAAAGACTTTTCATGAATAGTACTTCAAGACAAGTATTAATAAGTCTTGCATAAGAGTTAACTCATAAAGCAATAAATCAAAGTAAAGGCATTGAAGCAACACAAAGGAAGATTAAGTTTCAGCGGTTGCTTTCAACTTGTAACATGTATATCTCATGGATAATAGTCAACATAGAGTAATATAACAAGTACAATATGCAAGTATGTAGGGATCAATGCACAGTTCACACAAGTGTTTGCTTCTTGAGGTGGAGAGAGATAGGTGAACTGACCCAACATGAAAGTAAAAAGAATGGTCCTTCAAAGAGGAAAGCATCGATTGCTATATTTGTGCTAGAGCTTTTATTTTGAAAACATAAAGAGAGCATAAAAGTAAAATTTTGAGAGGTGTTTGTTGTTGTCAACGAATGGTAGTGGGCACTCTAACTACCTCATCAACCAGACTTTCAAGAGCGGCTCCCATGAAGGACGTTATCTCTACCAACAAGGTAGATCATCCCTCTTCTCTTTTGTTTACACATGTACTTTAGTTTAGTTTTTCTTTATTTATGGATGACACTCCTCCCAACCTTTTGCTTACACAAGCCATGGCTAACCGAATCCTCGGGTGCCTTCCAACAATCACATACCATGAAGGAGTGTCTATTTGCAAAATTAAGTTGCTTACCGATGAATCGGAGCAAAACATGTGAAGAGAATTATTAATGCAAGTTAATTAATCGGGGCTGGGAACCCCATTGCCAGCTCTTTTTGCAAAATTATTGGATAAGCGGATGTGCCACTAGTCCATTGTGAAAGTCACGTCGAAGTAAATGACAAGATCGAAAGATAAAACACCACATACTTCCTCATGAGCTATAAAACATTGACACAAATCAGAGGTGATAAATTTTGAATTATTTAAAGCTAGCACTCAAGCAATTTACTTTGGAATGGCGGAGAAATACCATGTAGTAGGTAGGTATGGTGGACACAAATGGCATAGTAGTTGGCTCAAGGATTTTGGATGCATGAGAAGTATTCCCTCTCGATACAAGGCTTAGGCTAGCAAGGTTATTTGAAACAAACACAAGGATGAACCGGTGCAGCAAAACTCACATAAAAGACATATTGTAAACATTATAAGACTCTACACCGTCTTCCTTGTTGTTCAAAACTCAATACTAGATATTATCTAGACTCTAGAGAAACCAAATATGCAAACCAAATTAGCAAGCTCTAAGTGTTTCTTCATTAATGGGTGCAAAGTATATGATGCAAGAGCTTAAACATGAGCACAACAATTGCCAAGTATCACATTATCCAAGACATTATAGCAATTTACTACATGTATCATTTTCCAATTCCAACCATATAACAAATTAACGAAGAAGAAACTTCGCCATGAAAATTAAAAGCTAAGAACACATGTGTTCATATGAACCAACGGAGCGTGTCTCTCTCCCACACAAGCATTTATTCAAACAAAAACAAAAACAAAAGCACACGGACGCTCCAAGTAAAGTACATAAGATGTGGCCGAATAAAAATATAGTTTCAAGGGAGGAACTCGATAAATTTGTCGATGAAGAAGGGGATGCCTTGGGCATCCCCAAGCTTAGATGCTTGAGTCTTCTTGAAATATGCAGGGATGAACCACCGGGGCATCCCCAAGCTTAGACTCTTCACTCTTCTTGATCATAGCATATCATCCTCCTCTCTTGACCCTTGAAAACTTCTTCCACACCAAACTTTAAGCAAACTCATTAGAGGGTTAGTGCATAATCAAAAACTCACATGTTCAGAGGTGACACAATCATTCTTAACACTTCTGGACATTGCTCAAAGCTACTGGAAGGTAATGGAACAAAGAAATCCACCCAACACAGCGAAAGAAGCAATGCGAAATAAAAGGCAGAATCTGTCAAAAACAGAACAGTCCGTAAAGACGAATTTTAAAAGGGCACCAGACTTGCTCAAATGAAAATGCCCAAATTGAATGAAAGTTGCGTACATATCTGAGGATCACTCACGTAAATTGGCATAATTTTCTGAGTTACCTACAGAGAATTAGACCCAGATTCGTGACAGCAAAGAAATCTGGAACTGCGCAGTAATCCAAATCTAGTATTTACTTTACTATCAAAGACTTTACTTGGCACAACAAAACTCAAAACTAAGATAAGGAGAGGTTGCTACAGTAGTAAACAACTTCCAAGACACAAATATAAAACAAAAATACTGTAGCAAAATAACACATGGGTTATCTCCCAAGAAGTTCTTTCTTTATAGCCATTAAGATGGGCTCAGCAGTTTTAATGTTGTGCTCGCAGGAAATAGTTTTTGGAGCAAAAAGAGAGCTTCAAGAGGTGAATTCAAAACAAATTTAAGTCTAACATGCTTCCTATGAAGAGGCATCTTATACACAAATGAATTCATGAAGAACAAAGTGATAATCATAAGAGGATAGAACAAAAGTAGCTTCAAGATTCTCAACATAAAGAGGGGAAACTTAATATTATTGAAATGCATATAACCATATTTCCCTCTCTCATAATAACTTTCAGTAGCATCATTGATGAAATCCACAGTATACCCATCACTTAAAACATTCTTATCATGGTTCATATGCATAGAAGTATCATTAAATTTGGCATAAGAAGAGTTATTCTCATTAATAGTAATTGGAGTAAGATTATTATCAAGAATTTGAACATGGTAAACAAATTGCATATTAAGGGAATTGTTTTTAGTAATCCAATCATGACTATGACAAGTTTCATAAGGATAGTTAGAACTTATATCATAGCATTCTTTATAATAATCATCGGAGATCGGGGGCACAGTGTCATCATAGGAAATAGAATAGTTATCTTTCACAGTCGGTTTATCTGTGTCCACACCATCATTGTTATTAGAAGGAGATGTATCAAGAACATAACGACCAGTAGCTAAAGGATTTTCAAACACCTCTTCCCCAAGCTTAGAGCTTTCTATATCATTATGTGAGGAAGCATGGATAGTACTGACACTATGGCAATTATTATCATCATTTTCAGAATTAGTTTCCCAGAGATTTGTAATATCAAAAGTAGTGTGGTCATTCAAATCATGATTGCTAATGTATGTAAAGGGCATAGGAAGATCATCGTATTCAGATTCATTGTCACAATAATCATTAGGAGCAACATACTTACGGTTACCTAGCGTTATCTCATTCACGCGGGGATACGCCGTTACCTCTTTCTTTTTATTCTCCTTCTTCTTCTTCTTCTTCGTTCCCTTCTTCTTCTTCTTCTCTTCCTTCTCCTCGTTCCCTTTTTTAGGAGGAAGAGGCTTGAAGGGTGGCTTGTCCGCATAACCTGATTTACTTTCAGAAACAATAGAAGAAACTTGGGAGGATCCCTCCTTTTCATTAATTAGTTGAAAACACACAGCGGTACTATCATATTTTGGCAAGGTGTCATCTTCTAAAATATTTTGTATGTAAGTATTTGTATGGCTATTATCAATGCAATAAGAAAAACACCCATGCAGGACATCATCAATATCAAGATCACTCATATGTAACAAAGAGATTTTTCTCGACAGGTTCTTCACACCCCAAAAATAAAGTAAGTTCATCATGCTGATTAGGAGTAATTTCATCATCACAATACAAATTTGCAGCACTCATTGGGTTCAAATTATCATTGGAGGAGCATTGAAAATTAAAATGACCCACTTCATGGCAAACTTCACAAATAAAAGGATAGAGGGCACAAACTTTTTTACCAAGATCATCTAGAGCCCTAAACCACTTTCTAGTTTTTTCATTAGCATGATGGATACAATATTCATCTTTGATTTGATTAATTCCACAAGGTCTATGTATTCCACAAAAATTAACATGCTTATAGGAAATAACATTCTTAGGAGTTTGAGCATGCTCATTACAATAATTAACAACAATTTCATTCTTCATACAAGCCTCTTTAAAAGGTTCATGATACTTATCAAAATTCTTTTTAGGCAATTCTAAATGAGATGCAAAGGCTTTATAAAGATTTGCAGCAACTTGAGAGTCAAGACCATAAGTAGCACTCATATTTCGAAATTTATCGGTATCCATAAAAGTTTCAATGCATTCATAATCATAATTTATACCTGACTCTTTACCTTTGTCGTTCTCCCAATCTTCAGCGTTCTCCTTAATCCGATCAAGAAGATCCCTTTTAAACTCTTCTTTGTTGCGCGTGAATGATCCAGAACAAGTAGCATCCAGCAAGGTCTTATCTTGAAAAGAAAGTCTTGCATAGAAATTATCAATGATGATATTACCTGGAAGCTCATGATTGGGGCATTTGAGCATTAAAGACTTCAATCTCTCCCATGCTTGGGCAATACTCTCTCCATCATGAGGCCAGAAATTATATATTCGGTTTCGGTCTTTGTGAATTTCACTTGGAGGATAGAATTTAGAATAAAATAGAGACACAATATCCTTCCAATCAAGAGAATGCTCATCTTTTAGCAGTTTATGCCAATGCGCCGCTTTACCGATCAACGACATAGAGAATAATTTCTTCTTCACTTCATCCATAGAGATACCTGCACACTTGAATAACCCGCATAATTCATGCAAAAACAGTAAATGATCTCCGGGATGCACAGTTCCATCCCCTTCATAGCGGTTATCCATAACATGTTCAATAATTTTCATAGGTATTTTATATGGGATACTTTTAGTAGGTGCATTTAAAATATCACAAGCATCATTAGAGTTATCGCATATGGGAGATAAAGTGTTATCAGAGCAAATTTTCTCACCTGAAGATGGGAAGCTAAAAAGATCACAAAAACTAGCTTCCCCAAGCTTAGACTTCTCCATAGCATTAGCAGTAATTGCATTCATACTAATAACATCGCTACTAGCATGCAAATGAGGTTCCATTGGTTTTTTAATGTTTGCACCAAACAATTCTAAATCAGGAAAAAGATTAAAAAGCTCACTAAATTTTTTGTTGTTTTCCATTATGCCTAACTAGTGTAAACAAGAAACAAAAAGATGCAATTGCAGGATCTAAAGGAAATAGCTTCGAGCACAAACACAATGGCGCCAGAAAAGTACTGTTACTTGGAACCGGAGTATGAGTGCCTTTTTACCTTTCCTCCCCGGCAACGGCGCCAGAAAATAGCTTGATGTCTACGTTCCCCCTCCTTTCCCGTAGACAGTGTTGGGCCTCCAAGAGCAGAGGTTTGTAGAACAGCAGAAAGTTTTCCCTTAAGTGGATCACCCAAGGTTTATCGAACTCAGGGAGGAAGAGGTCAAAGATATCCCTCTCATGCAACCCTGCAACCACAAAGCAAGAAGTCTCTTGTATCACATAACAGAATAGATAAATGCATACTCTACACTCTTGTTGGATGATGAACACATTGCGTAGGATTACACGAACCCTCAATGCCGGAGTTAACAAGCTCCACAATAATGCTCATATTTTAGTAACCTTTAGTGTAAGATAGATCAAAAGACTAAACCAAGTACTAGCATAGCATGCACAATATCACCTTCATGCATATGTAGGAGGAATAGATCACATCAATATTATCATAGCAATAGTTAACTTCGCAATCTACAAGAGATCATGATCATAGCATAAACCAAGTACTAACACGGTGCACACATCTGTCTCCTTTGCACACGTGCGGGAGGAATAAAACTACTTTAATAACTTTGCTAGAGTAGCACATAGAATAGTGGTGATACAAAACTCATATGAATCTCAATCATGTAAAGCAGCTCATGAGATTATTGTATTGAGGTACATGGGAGAGAGATGAACCACATAGCTACAGCGGAGCCCTCAGCCTCGGGGGTGGATTACTCCCTCCTCGTCATGGAGGCAGCGATGGCGGTGAAGATGGCGGTGAAGACGGCGGTGGAGATGGCTCCGGGGGCAATTCCCCGTCCCGGCAGGGTGCCGGAACAGAGACTTCTGTCCCCCGAATTGGAGTTTCGCGATGTGGTGGCGCCCCTGGAGTCTTTCTGGAGGTTCGTCTTTTCTGTCGATGTTTTTAGGTCACGACGGCTTAAATAGGCGAAGAATCGGAGTCGGAGGGGCCACGGGGTGGTGCCACCATAGGGGGGCGCCCCCTTGGGCCGCGCGGCCAGGTGGTGTGGGCCCCCCTGGCACCCCTCCGACTCTTCTCTGGTGCTCTGGAAGCTTCCGGGAATTATAAGGCCCTCGGTCTTGATTTCGTCCGATTCCGAAAATATTTCTTTACTAGGATTTCTGAAACCAAAAACAGCAGAAAACAGCAACTGGCACTTCGGCATCTTGTTAATAGGTTAGTTCCAGAAAATGCACGAATATGACATAAAGTGTGCATAAAACATGTAGGTATCATCAATAATATGGCATAGAACATAAGAAATTATCGATACGTCGGAGACGTATCACGTCCCCAATTTGCTGAAAGAGTCTCTTTTTCATCAACAAATCACGGGAATCGAGGAGACGCTTTGGTAACCGCACGCGAGAAGCAGTCATTTCTTAAAAACAGGACCACACAGAAGTAAGATGGGCCCAATAGGTCGTGTCTTGTCATGTCAGGATTGCGACAGTGGTGAAGTCATCACTGACGTCATAAAAGTTTGAGTGAGGAGTCAAAGAAATGAAACTGTTGAGTGGTCAACTTGAGTCTACGCATGGATTGCAAGCATCCGCACCTAGACTCGGGGGCTACTCCGATCGGCAGCGCTGGACGCGCACCCGATAAAAGAAGACTCGAAGATTTTTCCATAAAGAAGGGTGTAAAGAAGTATTTAAACAAAAGAGCGGTATCCTTAGCTTGAGTCTGCACCCGGTCGCAAGCGCCCGCGCCCAGACTCGGGGGCTACTCCCATCGGGGCGCTGGATGCGCACCCGACAAAACTTTTTTGCATTCCAGGATCATGCCCGGGGACTTGATTCTGAGTAGAGTAACGTTGTTTTGCCAACGGCAGTTAACCAGCAAAGCTGGGCACGTTACTCCATATCCTTTACGCGTCCAAGCTTTACTGAAAAGTACAAGCCCTGATATGCATCTATCGGATGACCTATGAAGACTTGCAAGAAACTTCGGCAGAAGAAGACATTCGAGTGGCACAACTTGAGTCTACACACGGATTGCAAGCATCCGTATCTAGACTCGGGGGCTACTCCCATCGAGAGCGCTGGACGCGCACCCGATGAAAGATGATGAAGCTGTTACAAGATAGACAAGAACAATCAAGGCAGAAGAACGTTCGGTGGAGGCATGCTTTAGTGTCTACCCGAAAAATCTTCGGCTAGACACTCGGGGACTACTGACGTGGGCATTACCCTTCGGGTAACCGACGTTGCCCTATCCTGTGCGGCCCAACTGGAGGCCCATGAAGATACCCGATGGCAAGGTGGGCCACTAGGACGGTGCCGAAGAGGATTCCTTGAAGAACAAGACGAAGAGGAGCCGAACAAGGAAAGTTTAGAGCTAGGTCTTTTGTAAACCTAGTCGTACCCGGACAGATCTCTTGAGACCTGGCCTCCTATATAAAGGCCAGGAGAGGGGCTGCCGAGGGACACAATCAATCTTAGCAACTTTAGCCACCGAAGTCTAGAGCTAGGTCGCCGTAGCACTTAGCCTCTCGACGAGATCATAGCCGAAACCTTCGGCACCCCATTGTAACCCGATATTTTCATAATCAAGATCAGACAGGCAGGACGTAGGGGTGTTACCTCATCGAGGGCCCTGAACCTGGGTAAATTGCTCGCCCCACTTGTCTGTTAACCGATGGTTCGTATCAGCCTACAGGATTCCATCAACCCTAAGCCCCAACCGAAGGGCATTGTCGAGGAGCACCCCCGACACCTGACCTTGAATCACTGAAATGTGGGTCACACCTTGTGCGAGACCCGACTGGTAATGAACCAAACTCAGGAAAGGCGAAGTCAGAGAATCCGCTTCGAAATCTTGTGATGTAGGACCCACTTGTCGGATGATACAAGTGCACATAGGATTCCGCAGGAGTCCTCCTCTCTCGAAACTCTCAGCTTGTGAACCACATCTTGGAGAAAATATTCTTTGACCCTGCCTCTCTAACATTTCCCTGACTTTGAATCACTGAAATGTTGGTCGCACAGCATGCGGGACCCGGCTGGCAATGAACCAAAGTCAGGAAAGGCGAAGTCATAGAATTCCCTTCGAAATCTTGTGATGTAGGGCCCACTTGTCGGATGATACAGTGATGTCTATGTGTGCTTCTATTCTTGTAGACGGTGTTGGGCCTCCAAGAGCAGAGGTTTGTTGAACAGCAGCAAGTTTCCCTCAAGTGGATCACCCAAGGTTTATCGAACTCAGGGAGGAAGAGGTCAAAGATATCCCTCTCAAGAAACCCTGCAATCACAATACAAGAAGTCTCTTGTGTCCCCAACACACCTAATACACTTGTCAGATGTATAGGTGCACTAGTTCGGCGAAGAGATAGTAAAACACAGGTGGTATAGATGGTGGTAATGTTGCAAGAAGTAAAGATGCAGTAAAACAGTAAACAAGCGGTGCCAGAAAATAGCTTGCTGGCGTGGGAAGCAATTCTTTGTGGTGGAAACAAGGCCTAGGGATCCTACTTCCACTAGTGGACACTCTCAACATTGATCACATAATAAATAAGTTCTCTTCCTTTGTGCTACATATACTCTTGTTTGATAATGAACACCATTCGTTGCGTAGGGCTACAAGAGCACCTCAATGCCGGAGTTAACAAGCTCCACAACATTCGATATTCATGTTTAAGTAACCTTAGAGCATAATAGATCTTTGCAATCTAAACCGAGTACTAACATAGCATACACACTGTCACCTTTACACTATGAAGGGGAAATAAATCACATCAATACTATCATAGTAATAATTAACTCCATAACCTACAAGAGATTATGATCATAACCTACGCCAAGAACTACACGATGCACACACTGTCACCATTACACCATGAAGGAGGAATAGACTACTTTAATAACATCACATGAGTAGCACATAGACTAATAGCGATACAAAGCTCATCATATGGATCTCAATCATGCAAAGCAATTCATGAGATCATTGTATTGGGGTACGAGAGAGATTAACCACATAGCTACCGGTAGAGCCCTCAGCCCCGGTGGAGAACTACACCCTCCTCATCATAGGAGACAGCAGCGGCGATGAAGATGGCGGTGGTGTCGATGGAGATGCCTTCCGGGGGCACTTCCCTGTCCCGGCGGCGTGCCGGAACAGAGACTCCTGTCCCCCGAATCTTGGCTTCACGATGGCGGCGGCTCTGGAACTTTTCTTGTATCGTGGCTTTTCCGTATCGGAGATTTAGGTCAGGGGGCTTCTTATAGGCGAAGAGGCGGAGTCGGAGGGGTTACGGGGCAGCCACACAACAGGGGGGCGCGCCCCCCCCTTGGGCCGCGCCGCCACCCTGTGTGGGCCCCCTGTGGCTCTCCTCTGGTCCCTCTCGGATGTTCTGGAAGCTTCGTGGAATTATAAGATGCTGGGTGTTGATTTCGTCAAATTCCGAGAATAATTCCTTACTAGGATTTCTGAAACCAAAAACAGCAGAAAACAGGAACTGGCACTTCGGCATCTCGTTAATAGGTTAGTTCCGGAAAACGCATCAAAACGATATAAAGTGTGAACAAAACATGTAGGTATTGTCATAAAACAAGCATGGAACATAAGAAATTATAGATACGTTTGAGACGTATCAAGCATCCCCAAGCTTAGTTCCTACTCGCCCTCGAGTAGGTAAACGATAACAAGGATAATTTCTTAAGTGACATGCTACCAACATAATCTTGATCAACAATATTGTAAAGCATATGAGATGAATGAAGTGATTCAAAGCAATGGTAAAGATGATGATTAAACAACTGAATCATATAGCAAAGACTTTTCATGAATAGTACTTTCAAGACAAGCATCAATAAGTCTTGCATAAGAGTTAACTCATAAAGCAATAGATTCAAAGTAGAAGGCATTGAAGCAACACAAAGGATGATTAAGTTTCAGCAATTGCTTTCAACTTGTAACATGTATATCTCATGGATTGTTGTCAACACAAAGTAATATAACAAGTGCAATAGGTAAACATGTAAGAATCAATGAACACAGTTGACACAAGTGTTTGCTTCTAAGATAGAGAGAATAGGTAAACTGACTCAACAATAAAGTAAAAGATAGGCCCTTCGCGAGAGGAAGCATGGATTACTATTTTTGTGCTAGAGCTTTTATTTTGAAAACATAGAAACAATTTTGTCAACGGTAGTAATAAAGCATATGTGTTATGTATAAGATATCCTATAAGTTGCAAGCCTCATGCATAGTATACCAATAGTGCCCGCACCTTGTCCTAATTAGCTTGGATTAACACGGATTATCATTGCATAACATATGTTTCAACCAAGTGTCACAAAGGAGTACCTCTATGCCGCCTGTACAAGGGTCTAAGGAGAAAGTTCGCATTGGATTTCTCGCTTTTGATCATTCTCAACTTAGACACCCATACCAGGACAACATAGACAATAGATAATGGACTCCTCTTTTTAATGCTTAAGCATTTAACAACAGATAATATTCTCATAAGAGATTGAGGATTTGTGTCCAAACTGAAACTTCCACCATGATTCATGGCTTTAGTTAGCGGCCCAATGTTCTTCTCTAACAATATGCATACTCAAACCATTTGATCATGAAAATCTCCCTTACTTCAGACAAGACGAACATGCATAGCAACTCACATGATATTCAACAAAGGTGTAATAGTTGATGGCGTCCCCAGAAACATGGTTATTGCTCAACAAGCAACTTATAAGAAATAAGACACATAGCAACATATTCAATACCACAATAGTTTTTAAGGCTATTTTCCCATGAGCTATGTATTGTAAAGACAAAGAATAGAATTTTAAAGGTAGCACTCAAGTAATGTACTTTGGAATGGCAGAGAAATACCATGTAGTAGGTAGGTATGGTGGACACAAATGGCATAGTTTTTGGCTCAAGAATTTTGGATGCACGAGAAGAATTCCTCTCAATACAAGGCTAGGCTAGCAAGGTTGTTTGAAGCAAACTCAAGTATAAAATGGTGCATCAAGACTCACATATGAACATATTGTAAGTATTATAAGACTTTACATCGTCTCCTTGTTGTTCAAACACCTCAACCAGAAAATATCTAGAATTAGAGAGACCAATCATGCAAACCAAATTTTAACAAGCTCTATGTAGTTCTTCATTAATAAGTGCAAAGTACATGATGCAAGAGCTTAAACATGATCTAATTGAGCACAACAATTGCCAAGTATCAAATTATTCAAGACCATATACCATTTACCACATGAAGCATTTTCTGTTTTCAAACCATATAACAATGAACGAAGCAGTTTTCAACCTTCGCCATGAACATTAAAAGCTAAGAACACATGTGTTCATACGAACCAGCGGAGCGTGTCTCTCTCCCACACAAGGATGAACTTATTCAAACAAAACAAAAACAAACAGACGCTTCAAGTAAAGTACATAAGATGTGACCGAATAAAAATATAGTTTCAAGAGAAGGAACCTGATAAGTTGTCGATGAAGAAGGGGATGCCTTGGGCATCCCCAAGCTTAGACGCTTGAGTCTTCTTGAAATATGCAGGGATGAACCACGGGGGCATCCCCAAGCTTAGACTTTTCACTCTTCTTGATCATAGTATATCATCCTCCTCTCTTGACCCTTGAAAACTTCCTCCACACCAAACTCGAAACAAACTCATTAGAGGGTTAGTGCATAATCAAAAATTCACATGTTCAGAGGTGACACAATCATTCTTAACACTTCTAGACATTGCCCAAAGCTTCTGAAAGTTAATGGAACAAAGAAATCCATCAAACATAGCAAAAGAGGCAATGCGAAATAAAAGGCAGAATCTGTCAAAACAGAACAGTCCGTAAAGACGAATTTTAAAGTGGCACCAGACTTGCTCAGATGAAAATGCCCAAATTGAATGAAAGTTGCGTACATATCTGAGGATCACTCACGTAAATTGGCATAATTTTCTGAGTTACCTACAGAGAATTAGGCCCAGATTCGTGACAGCAAGAAATCTGTTTCTGCGCAGTAATCCAAATCTAGTATGAACCTTACTATCAAAGACTTTACTTGGCACAACAATGCAATAAAATAAGATAAGGAGAGGTTGCTACAGTAGTAAACAACTTCCAAGACACAAATATAAAAAAAGTACTGTAGTAAAATAAACACATGGGTTATCTCCCAAGAAGTGCTTTCTTTATAGCCATTAAGATGGGCTCAACAATTTTAATGATGCTCGCGCAAGAAATAAGAGTTGAAGCAAAAGAGAGCATAAAGAAGCAAATTCAAAAAACATTTAAGTCTAACATGCTTCCTATGCATAGGAATCTTGTAAATAAAGAAGTTCATGAAGAGCAAAGTAACAAGCATAGGAAGATAAAATCAGTGTAACTTCAAAAATTTCAGCATATAGAGAGGTGTTTTAGTAACATGAAAATTTCTACAACCATATTTTCCTCTCTCATAATATGTTTCAGAGGCATCATGAACAAACTCAACAATATAAGTATCACATAAAGCATTCTTATTCACATGCATAAAAGTATCATTACTCTCCACATAAGCATAATCAATTTTATTAGTTGTAGTGGGAGCAAATTCAACAAAGTAGCTATCATTATTATTCTCATCAAGTGTAGGAGGCATAGTATAATCATAATTAAACTTATCCTCCATAGTAGGCGGCACTAAAAGACCAATATCATTATAATCATCATAAATAGGAGGCAAAGTATCATCAAAGTAATTTTTCTCCTCAATGCTTGGGGGACTAAAAAGATCATGCTCATCAGAACCAGCTTCCCCAAGCTTAGAATTTTCTATATCATTAGCAACAATGGTATTCAAAGTGTTCATACTAATATGTTCCATGGGTTTTTTAATTTTCGCATCAAACCATCCATGTCTTAAATCAGGAAATAGAATAAGAAGCTCATTGTTGTCCATTATGCCTAACTAGTGTAAACAAGAAACAAAAAGATGCAATTGCAGGATCTAAAGGAAATAGCTTAGAGCACACACACAACGGCGCCAGAAAAGTACTTTACCTGGGACCGAAGTATGAGAGCCTTTTACCTTTCCTCCCCGGCAACGGCGCCAGAAAATAGATTGATGTCTACGGGTGCTTCTATTCTTGTAGACAGTGTTGGGCCTCCAAGAGCAGAGGTTTGTAGAACAGCATCAAGTTTCCCTTAAGTGGATCACCCAAGGTTTATCGAACTCAGGGAGGAAGAGGTCAAAGATATCCCTCTCATGCAACCCCGCAACCACAAAGCAAGAAGTCTCTTGTGTCCCCAACACACCTAATAGGTGCACTAGTTCGGCGAAGAGATAGTGAAATACAAGTGGTATGAATGAATATGAGCAGTAGTACGGCGCCGGAAAAGTGCTTGCCGGCGTGCGATTGATGGTAGTAATATTGCAGGAAGTAAAGATGCAGTAAAACAAGAAACAAGCAGCGATAGCAGATATTTAGGAACAAGGCCTAGGGATCATACTTTCACTAGTGGACACTCTCAACATTGATCACATAACAGAATAAATAGATAGATGCTAGACTCTACACCCTCTTGTTGGATGATGAACACCACTAACTCGTGTAGGATTACACGAACCCTCAATGCCGGAGTTAACAAGCTCCACAATATTCAATGTTCATATTTAAATAACCTTATAGTGCATGACAGATCAACATAACCAAACCAAGTACTAACATAGCATGCACACTCGTCACCTTCACACTACGAAAGGAGGAATAGATCACATCAATACTATCATAGCAATAGTTAACTTCATAATCTACAAGAGATCACAATCATAGCCTACGCCAAGTACTACACGATGCACACACTATCACCATTACACCGTGTAGGAGGAATAAACTACTTTAATAACATCACTAGAGTAGCACGCAGATATATTGTGATACAAAACACATTGCAATCATAAAGGGATATAAATAAGCACTTCACTATGCCATTCATAACAGTGAATAAGTATTCTGTGAAATATAGCCTAAGAGACCCACACGGTGCACACACTGTCACCTTTACACACGTGGGACAAGGAGTCTCCGGAGATCACATAAGTAAAATCCACTTGACTAGCATAATGACATCTAGATTACAAGCATCATCATATGAATCTCAATCATGTAAGGCAGCTCAAGAGATTATTGTATTGAAGTACATAGGAGAGAGATTAACCACGTAGCTACCGGTACAGCCCCGAGCCTCGATGGAGAACTACTCCCTCCTCATGGGAGACAGCAGCGTTGATGAAGATGGCGGTGGTGTCGATGGAGAAGCCTTCCGGGGGCACTTCCCCGTCCCGGTGGCGTGCCGGAACAGAGACTCCTGTCCCCCAGATCTTGGCTTCGCGATGGCGGCGGCTCTGGAAGGTTTCTCGTACCGTGGCTTTTTTCGTATCGTGTTTTAGGTCAGGGACCTTTATATAGGCGAAGAGGCGGAGTCGGAGGGTCGACGAGGCGATGACACAACAGGGGGGCGCGGCCCAGGCCCTGGCCGCGCCGCCCTGATACGTCTCCAACGTATCGATAATTTCTTGTGTTCCATGCCACATTATTGATGTTATCTACATGTTTTATGCACACTTTATGTCATATTCGTGCATTTTCTGGAACTAACCTATTAACAAGATGCCGAAGTGCCGATTCTTGTTTTCTGCTGTTTTTGGTTTCGAAATCCTAGTAAAGAAATATTCTCGGAATTGGACGAAATAAAAGCCCGGAGGCCTATTTTCTCACGAAGCTTCCGGAAGTCCGAAGACGAGACGAAGAGGGGCCACGGGGTGGCCAAACCCTAGGGCGGCGCGGCCCCACCCCTGGCCGCGCCGGCCTATGGTGTGGGCCCCCCGTGCCGCCTCTCGACTTGCCCTTCCGCCTACTTAAAGCCTCCGTGACGAAACTTCCAGTACCGAGAGCCACGATACGGAAAACATTACTGAGACGCCGTCGCCGCCGATCCCATCTCGGGGGATCCTGGAGATCGCCTCCGGCACCCTGCCGGAGAGGGGAATCATCTCCCGGAGGACTCTACACCGCCATGGTCGCCTCCGGAGTGATGAGTGAGTAGTCTACCCCTGGACTATGGGTCCATAGCAGTAGCTAGATGGTTGTCTTCTCCCCATTGTGCTATCATTGTCGGATCTTGTGAGCTGCCTATCATGATCAAGATCATCTATATGTAATCCTATATGTTGCGTTTGTTGGGATCCGATGAATAGAGAATACTTGTTATGTTGATTATCAAAGTTATGCTTATGTGTTGTTTATGATCTTGCATGCTCTCCGTTTCTAGTAGAGGCTCTGGCCAAGTTTTTACTTTTAACTCCAAGAGGGAGTACTTATGCTCGATAGTGGGTTCATGCCCGCATTGACACCGGGACGAGTGACGGAAAGTTCTAAGGTTGTGTTGTGTCTGTTGCCACTAGGGATAAAACATTGATGCTATGTCTAAGGATGTAGTTGTTGATTACATTACGCACCATACTTAATGCAATTGTCCGTTGCTTTGCAACTTAATACCGGAGGGGGTTCGGATGATAACCTGAAGGTGGACTTTTTAGGCATAGATGCAGTTGGATGGCGGTCTATGTACTTTGTCGTAATGCCCAATTAAATCTCACTATACTCATCATGATATGTATGTGCATTGTCATGCTCTCTTTATTTGTCAATTGCCCAACTGTAATTTGTTCACCCAACATGCTCGTTCGTCTTATGGGAGAGACACCTCTAGTGAACTGTGGACCCCGGTCCAATTCTCTTTATCGAAATACAATCTACTGCAATACTTGTTTTTACTGTTTTCTCTGCAAACAATCATCTTCCACACAATACGGTTAATCCTTTGTTACAGCAAGCCGGTGAGATTGACAACCTCACTGTTTCGTTGGGGCAAAGTACTTTGGTTGTGTTGTGCAGGTTCCACGTTGGCGCCGGAATCTCTGGTGTTGCGCCGCACTACATCCCGCCGCCATCAACCTTCAACGTGCTTCTTGGCTCCTCCTGGTTCGATAAACCTTGGTTTCTTTCTGAGGGAAAACTTGCTTCTGTGCTCATCATACCTTCCTCTTGGGGTTGCCCAACGAACGTGTGAAATACACGCCATCAAGCATATTTTCTGGCGCCGTTGCCGGGAGATCAAGACACGCTGCAAGGGGAGTCTCCACTTCTCAATCTTTTTACTTTGTTTTTGTCTTGCTTAGTTTTATTTACTACTTTGTTTGCTGCACTAAATCAAAATACAAAAAAATTAGTTGCTAGTTTTACTTTATTTGCTATCTTGTTTGCTATATCGAAAACACAAAAAAATTAGTTTACTTGCATTTACTTTATCTAGTTTGCTTTATTTACTATTGCTAAAATGGCCAACGCTGAAAATACTAAGTTGTGTGACTTCACAACCACAAATAATAATGATTTCTTATGCACACCTATTGCTCCACCTGCTACTACAGCAGAATTCTTTGAAATTAAACCTGCTTTACTAAATCTTGTTATGAACAATCAATTTTCTGGAATTAGTTCTGATGATGTTGCTGCCCATCTTAATAATTTTGTTGAACTATGCGAAATGCAAAAATATAAAGATGTAGATGGTGATATTATTAAACTAAAATTGTTCCCTTTCTCATTAAGAGGAAGAGCTAAAGATTGGCTGCTATCTCTGCCTAAGAATAGTATTGATTCATGGACTAAATGCAAGGATGCTTTTATTGGTAGATATTATCCCCCTGCTAAAATTATATCTTTGAGGAGTAGCATAATGAATTTTAAACAATTAGATACTGAACATGTTGCTCAAGCTTGGGAAAGAATGAAATCTCTG
>NW_025901142.1:0-14576 GCF_022539505.1 Lolium rigidum | reverse complement strand
GTGTTGAACCAATCGAGTTCAACCTGCATCTGGATCGGAGATTTTCTTTAGAAAAAAACTGCTGGATCGGAGACATGGGTAGTGTTGGGCTGGCCCGGATGACTTTTTTTCAGATGCATTAAACGGGCTCAATTCTGTCGATGGCCTTGAATTTTAAAGCCTCACCAAAGCAGTCTGCCATTATTTTCTAGTCTCTACTCAGTCGTTATAACTTTGCTGTATGCCTGTATCGATTGTCAATTTTTTTTTGGCTGTATCCAACATCAAGATAAAAATTGACAGCACATGAATAAATATCATATTAGCTGAGGCACGCAAAGTCATTAAACCCTGCACCCTCTAGAAGGTGAGCGGGCATATGGAACACGGCAACACGCCATCCATTCTCCGAGACTCGTTCGGATAATCGTATAGTATGAGCGAAGGATTGGGTACTAGTTTACTCGGCATTGCAAAGCCAAGCTAACTGATCACATTCACACGTACCAGGGGTGACCGCGTTAGCTACTTTCCTGTTCTGCTCGAAAAGTAACGAGAATGGGGGAGAAAGAGGGGGGTAACGACCTACAGTGCACTATGCCACTTTATTCGCTTCAGTCGTAGGCAGTTGACAAAATACCTAGAGCGTCTTTATTCGTAAGAAATAGAAACAACTGCCACTGGTACAACTTCAAACCCTTACAAATCCGAGATCCCCCCACCCACTTATAGCCAAGACTGGAGTATATCATTTTTCCTTAACCTGAACAGTGGTTTTCCCCACTGCATTTTTTTATTTTTATTTTAATAATTAAAGGAGTTTGTACAAAGTTGCTAGAGAGAAGCAACTAGGAAAAAAAAACCTATACAGTTTCAACTATCTGAAGCTTGCCACCCAGTTCGGAAGGCCTGAATAAGATTTTATCTTGGCCTTGTGCACTAGAAGAGCCATTTCTTCTTTAATTTTTTTGCGGCATCGATAAAGACTAGGGTTGACCCCTTTGAAAATGTAATCTTTCCTGTTAGTCCATAGGACCCAAGAAATCAACATAATAATCTCCATAAAGAAAAGCACCCGTAATTGAGCTTTGAGATCAGCAATTGCCTGGTGAATGTCAAAGTCCAATGGTGGAGTCCACTGAGGATAGACATAGGACCAGCAATGAAGTGCAAAAGGACGCAAAAGGACACTGAAAAAATAAATGATTTCTTGTCTCTAGAGCACCTTGATCACACATGATGCATGTGTAGTCATTCATGAAGAAGTGCTTTCGCTGCAGCATAGTCCTGGTATTTAAACGATTATGAATGAGAAGCCAACATAAAATTTTGTGCTTGGCGTGACAACAGCCTTTCCAGATCCAATTAAGGGTAGCACATCCATTGCCATCACCAATGAGCGATTTGTAAGCAGAAGAGACCTTGAAGATTATAGTTGAGTCCAGCACTACCCATCGATCATGTTCATCAGCTAGCTGCACCTTGGCGGCCAAAGCTTGTAGTTGGCGAAATTTAACCATTGTTCCACAGAAATGGGCAAATGAAGCATATCTGTGAGATCATCCATCATGAATGACGCAGACAATGTGATATTTTCGTATGGTTCATCTTTAAATGGAAGGTCCTTAGGCCCATCTTTCTAAATAAAGCCTTATACGACAGTGTATGGAAGTTTATGAACGCAACGCACACACGCATACAAGTTCGATCATCAACGGATCCAAGTAGGTCTTACATAGCAAGCGGGCTACCACACATAGATATAGTAGAGGGAAGAAGCTCTCCACGTGTGCAGTCAAAGCTCAAGCCTTTGTCCGTGCATGCAACCTCCTGACGCCGCTCATTGCGTTGTCCATCAGCGTTCTGTCCCTCGATTTGACCAGAACGCTCCAGTACTGCATATGAATTGACATTTGATAGAAGAAATTAGTTGAGTTCATGATCATTTCCCCTTGAATGATTAGTTTGTTGCGCATGTTCCAAACGATCAAACATTGGTCCACAAAAGTAAACCAAACTAGCCTACGAAGGGAGCCCGGCAGGCTATGTGCAAGCACAATGAAATCCCTAGCCCCTGCCAGGTTCCAAACACAATGCAGGTGTTCCCTAATCCCTGCCCACATCATCCTAGCGGGAACGCAAGCAAATAAGATGTGGTTGCGGTCCTCCGGGTCCCCACCTAGGGAGAAGAGCCCATCCGAAGGGCCATGACGCCTAGCCACTTGTTCACAAGAAGGCAAAAATCACAAATGAGCTGCCACATGAGGATCTCGATCTTTAGCAGAACCTTGGTGCACCACACTTCTTTAAAGCAGGTCACTGCCACCCCTTGAGACATGCTAAGGTAAATGAATCTAGTGGAATAGCTCCACAAGGCTTCCAAGGACTAGGAAACATGATCCCAGTATCCGGGGGAGGGAGAGCCTGCATCTCCCGGCAGAGATTCTCCCACTCCACCGTCTCTGCTAGACCAAATTGCCTCCAGAAATGGACGCGCCATTCCCAAGGGGCATTGTCCGCGCCCCATGTACCGTCATGAAAGGCTGATCACACTAACTGAAGTGGCGGGGAAATCTAGCATGAAGGGGGGGGGGGGGGGCGTCGTGGACTGGCAATCTAGCCTGAAATTTATCTTCTTCCCATTATGAACACCGTGCTTGACTCCAAATTTGAAGTACAAGTTGAACTTCTAAATGACATTCCAATATAGAGTGAAATCTTTGCCAACTTTTGCCATACTTTGTAGCTTCTAATTTCTAAACAACACTTCTATGTCTGTCATACTTGCTAAACCTATCATTGACAAGGTGTGGCTAGGATTCAAATAGGCCCTTAGTAGTGAAAATGTTGGGCCAGCCTGGATGCCTTCCGGCAGATGTTTGAAACGGGCTCAATTCTATCGATGGCCTTGAATTTTGAAGCCTCGGCAAAGCTGGCTGGCCAGTCTCTTGTTACAACTTGGCTGTATCCATGATTTCAAATGAAAATACGTAAGAAACGTGGCTGTATCCATGGTCATGAACATCTAGAAAAAAGATCGATAGCACATTAACATCAGATTAGTTGCACGCAAAGTCATTAAACCTGCACCCTCTAGAAGGTCAGGCGGGCATATGGAACAAGCCATCCATTTCTCAGCTCTTCTTCGGATATGAAGTTGATGTATTTTAGGTTTACTCTTTCTTGGAAAGCTAAGCTAACTAATCACACGTACCAGGGGTGACCACACCGTTAACTAATTTCCAGTTATTTTCGTAACTAATCACACGTACCAGGGGTGACCACACCGTACCAGGAGTACTGTATAAACAATAGTAGCGAGATGTAGGGAGAGAGGGGAGAAAGACAAATAATGCAATATATATGCCGCTGTCATCGCTTCAGTCGTAGGCAGTTGACGAAAATCTGGTCAGAAGAGACAGTTTCCGTCGGTCCGAAGCTTGGAACATTTCTTGGCATGGTATGTGGTGATGGAATCTGTCGCGGTTTCGCGCCTCGATTGTATCGACACAAAGATGAGCTCTATCTAGGCAGCTGCCATGCCAGCGCCTCTTTTCTCTTCTTTGTCTTAGCTCGTGCGCGCCTACTCATCTGTGGCTGCAGCTCCTTTGTAGACGGTGATATTATGTGTCTATACCGACACTTCCAAGAAAAGCACTCTTGCTGAGCTGGTCCCGATCGAGTCTTTCTCTTGAAGGTACGTACCGACAAATATATAAGCATGCATGCGCGACTATATGTGGATGTTCTTGCACATTCTCTCCTAGTGGAAGCGCATTGTTTCTACGGGATCAAAATTCTAACCCTCAAACCCAACCATAATTGAGCTACGTGTATAAACAAATCGGGGAAGCCGAAGGCGACAGATTTGGTCCACCTAGCAGGACACCGTCCGGATGCAGCCAGGTAGGTTCATTCCTGGGCGGCTCGCTGCTGTAATCAGTGACTTAATTGGCTGACACTTGCTATGCTTAATTACCTGCGTCCATTTCATCCATAAACGTGGCGCTAATCAATAACTAATCTGACCAAGCAATAGTATCTCGTAAACTTTGAAGCTACCAATTCAAGGAACAAAAGCTATAGTATGATTAAGGGCCACATCATCACCATCGATATAGTTGTCATCAAAACTCCGAGTACTCCGTTAGTAGGGCATTGGTGTTTGGAAGCAACGGATGAACTTCCGTACAGTCTTCTTCGAGACACTTAAATGATTATGAATAGTAGTAACATGTCTTTTACCTCTCAAGAGATATAAAATAATTGAAAACTAAAAATTGCACTACAACAAGCTAAATCATTAAGTGTATTTGTTTAAAAAAACGAGGCAAAAATATTTCCATTTTTATTAATGGAGAAGAAGTTCTGAATTTTTAGGACAAATTCCTTGGACACGCCCAAGGACTTCTAACAAAAGGCTACACGCCTGGTTTTACATCACACCGTCCAAGCACCGAGCAGGATCCTCATCCTTGATCTTGGCGATAGCCATGTTCGTGGTGGATTGGTGATGGCAAAAGACTCTAGCATTGCGCTCCTTGCAAACTTCGCAAGAACTGAGCATGATAAAAAATGCCATAGCTTTTTGATGTTGCCCTCTTCCTAAGAAATTATTTATCAACCAAACATCCACGTAAGGCTCATTGGCCCAAGACTCCAAGGTTCTATCATGAATGCCACCAAGAGAGTGTCTGTCCGCCGTTTTTTTGGACTTGGTTGCAAAGAAGATAATTTTCACAATTTTGCATAAACAACCAAGCAAAAAAAAAAGATTTTGAAGGCGCCCAAACTTTCCAGACCCTAGAGTTGAGGGTGGTTGAGACAAGGCCTTCAAATTGCATCTTATAGACCAAGTTAGACATCTAAGTTTAATGTAAATTCAGCCACGTACATCAGAGAAGGAGGTCACCGAATGGGATGTCTCCTTGTGTAGGACTCGAGCAACATACTTGTTAAGTTCGTAGAGACAAGAATGACATGGATACTGCAAAATGCAATGCTGCAGTTTAAAGCATAAGCTTTTTTTTAGCAAGTAACAAACAAACAAAAATGTTAATTGATCACTTGTATTCATTAGAGCAGCACCTCAATAGATGGGATGCCTCCTCAGATGAGACCTTGTCATGTTGCTAAATGAAATGCAGAAAAATCAATATATATTTGGACATAACACATCTTAAATTTCCATAATACAACAAATCAGTTAACATAAAACAATTTAATGAACACCACGAAGGAAATGAACAACTAAGGAGATCACCTCCAATAAATTAGAAAGCTTCATTCCCATCTACCTCTAATAGTGAAGCTGATCCAGCTGATGGTGAGCTGCCTGCATGTTATGCTTCTCTTCACCCCACACCGGCCGAAGAATAAGCATATGGAGCCAATAATGTCTAAATTATAAGATAAAGTGGAAGCTCAAAGGCTATTTAAGTTAGTTATATCTTCCACTCCGTGGACGCGAGAATGGGAATATTAGAATGAATCATGCGGAAATGTAAATCGGTATTCAAATAACTATTTAGAGTTCTTACAACTCCTTGTGTGGCTTGCTGAAAACCTGTTGTCGGACCTTATTCATTAACTTTGCATTGTTCTATTATAAAGGACCATAAGTTCAAATGAATAAATGATGCGCAAATCCTATGATTCATTTATGCTTGCACATGACTTTAAGAGATCTCAGTATGATAGTTGTGTTTACATCAAGTTTCTTAATGAACCACCTATATATTTGATGTTATATGTTGATGATATGTTGATTGCGGCCAAGAGCAAGAAAGACATCACTACTTTGAAAGAACAAATAAGTAGTGAGTTTGAGATGAAGGATCTTGGTGCTGCTAACAAAATACTAGGTATGAAAATTACAAGGGAAAAAATATAGTGTGTTATTTCTTAGTTAGCAAAATTACATTAAGAAAGTTCTTCAACATTTTAATATGCATGATGCAAAGTATGATGCAAAGTCTGTTAGTACACATATTGCCCCTTACTTCGAATTGTCAGTATTGCAATGTCCTAGTACGGATGGATATATTGAGTACATGTCAGGAGTTCCACATTCTAGTGATGTTGGTTTCTTGATGTATGGCATGGTTTGTTCTCGTCCTGATTTATCATATGCTATGAGTTTGGTCAGTCGATACATGACTAATTTTGATAAAGGACTTTGGAAAGTTGTTTCAGTGGATTTTGAGGTACCTTCGTGGCACATCTAAAGCTTGCTTGAAGTTTGGTAAGAACGGTGAGGGACACATTGGCTATGTGGATTCAGATTTTGATGCCGATTTGGATAAGAGAATGTCCCTCACAGGTTATGTGTTCACTGTTGGTGGATGTACTATGAGTTGTACGGCAACATTACAACCTGTTGTTTCCGAATCGACAAGTAAAGCTGAATATGTGGCTATTACTGAAGTTTGGAATGAGTCTGTTTGGTTGAAAGTTTTCTATGATAAGCTTTGTGAAGATGATTCTTGCATTAACTTGTTTTGTGACAGTCAAAGTGCCATATACCTTACTAAAGATCAAATGTTCCATGAGAGGACAAATCACATTGATGTCAAGTACCATTATGTTCATGACATTGTTGTTCAAGGTAAACTGAAGGTATGCAAGATAAGTACTCATAATAATCCTGCTTATATGAGCTAAGTCTGAGCTTTGCTCGAACTTGGTTAGTATAACTGTTTAGCCCAAGTGGAGATTAATTGTTGAAGTCATGCTACAAGATGAAATTTGTCTCAAGGTGGAGTTTGTTATGTTGTGATCCAAATTCATATTAAAGGGAGGCTAACTTCTTACGAGTGGAGCGAGACCCTTCGCCGGAGACTTGGGCCGAGGAGGATCGATGCCACCGCCTATATATACCTCTTGTAATCCATCGGCTAGGGTTTATCAGAATATAAGATAACCCACGGAGTTTTTAAACACTCCCGATATAGTGAAGTTTACTGGATGACGCCCGTGGTTTCCCCCATGTGTTGAAGGGGTTTTCCACGTTAAAATCTTGTGTCTCTGCTACGATTTCCTTTTCATTCTTCATTATTTACTTGTCGCGTTTATAACAATAACATCATCCACATGATGGATATACAAGATACACCAACGCCCTCTAACCGTATAACTTGCAAGATACGATGATAACATGATCACGTCCACGGCAGATACCGATGACGGCACTAACTCGTCCGATGGCTAAGACTGCATCTACAACCTGGCATCACTATTGTGATTGCCTCTACAACCGCTCACATGGTTCTGGATAAACCGTTGTGTATTTGGTGAGCATCCTCCAGTCCTGGCAAAACTGCTGATCTCAATTATGACTGTGTCCTCTAAAACCCGCAAGACGCCCCCCCAATACACCCTCTGACACCCGCAAGGTGTTTCTTTTATGACAGCAGCCCCGTCCAAAAATAAAAAAGAAGAAGAAGAAATCACGCAATTTTTTGCGCCTCCAACGGATGCGGCACTATGACGACTATATCATCGACCACGACTACTCTCGGTTACCTCGACATCACGGAAACGTCTACAACTACACATTGACGACAATTCCAGTCAACAGCGTCCGCATCATCACTTGGATCCATCACACTTTCGTTATGACTGCGGGAGAGAAGAGAAGGCACCAGATGGGGATGATGATGACAAGGAGGCGAAGACGACGGTAGCGCAAGACTTTAAATCCAGTTGCAATCCTCCTCTTCACTGTCGCTAGGACAGAGGGAAAGATTAGAATACATATACGTGTAGGGTTAGAGTTTGACTAGGACTCTAGATTACCTTATTGTACTATAAGTCTATTTCCTTCGTGTACCTCTATATAGTATCCACAAGGATCAATGCAATACAACATAATATTCTAGGGACCAATAATTTCCACATGACAAACTAATTTCAACATGACTAACCAATTTATCCCTTAAGAAAACATGACCAACTAATCTAGTTAGTATCGAAACCATATAATCTAGTACTCCCTCCGATTCAAATTTGTTGACTCCATTTTATCTAGATACAGATGTAACGCATCTAGTATCTAGATGAAATAGAGTCAACTAATTTGAATCGGAAGAAGTAGGTTATTTGTACAGTTGTTAGGCCTTGTAATTTGCACTTATCGTGTAACCTATCAGATCTACGGAGTACATAAATATCACGGAAGGCCACCAGGCCCACCGGTTGGTCGTGAGCTCTTCTCTGCCCGCATGTGGTTTGAACAGATTTGACCTGGTGCCTTGAGATTCGTTCTTGCCAGATGTCAAACGCAGGGCTTGGTCCAGCCACCGGAGCATACAACCCAGGGTCGTATAAGATTTTCTTCCGCCTTATAATGCTCTTCGATGGAAGAAAATCCTATACGACCCAGGGTCGTACGCTCCCATCTGTGGACCAAGTCTTGCGTTTGACACCTTGCAAAAACAAATCTCAAGGCATCTGGCCACTTGTTCTCCAATTCCAATTACCAAATCCCCTTTTTCCCGTTCAGTTCTAGCAGTCTAGCATTGGCCTTGGTGCTGCCGCGATTCTCATGCTTGCTCACTGCTCTCACCCTTCGTCCACGGCCGCGCAACTCCGCTGGGCGACTACTTTCTCCGTAAGAGCGTCTCCAACATGCGCGCTAAAATGATCGCTCGGTAAGAGAAACTGTCGGCTTGGCGCGCGCGGACGCCCGCGCGGAGCTCCAGCGGACGCGGGGAAAAGGTGCGCGCTAAAAAATTGCTGCGCCCGCGCGTTTGCGCTATTCCGCGCGGAAACGTTGCCGTGTGCGCTGCCGCGCGCGGTATAAACGCGACACACGCGAACGCGTCCAACCGTCTGAACTTTCAACGCGCTGCCTTTCTCTCTCCCCACCGCTCTCCCTCCAGCCGACGCTCCGCCTCCGCGCCTCCGTCGACGCTCCACCTCCGCGCCTCCGTCGAGATGCCTTCTACGCGCGGAAGGAGGAGGAGAAGGCGGCGGCGAAGGCGAAGAAAAAGGCGAGCCGCGACAAGCGCCAGGCGGAGTCCGCGGCGAGGAAGGCGGCGAGGGCCGAGAAGGCGACGAGGAAGGAGGTGGAGAAGAAAAACGGCGCAGGACCGTCCACCATCATCCTCTCCTCCTCCTCCTCCTCCTTCGAGTGGACTTCGACGCCGGTGTCGGAGACTACTCCGAGCAGCCACTCGTCGGACTACGACTGGGAATCGGAGTAGGGTTAGACTAGTTTACAATAAAATGTCGCGATGTATCGTTGAACTTTTAATATATTTCCTATTTTTAATTAAAATTTCATGTTTTATTTGAATTGTTTGATTTATTTTGAATTGACAACGGTCGCAGTAGCCGTTCGGGCCGCGCCGCGCGCTGCAAAATGGCGCCCGCGGCGGAGGAGCACTTTTTCCGCTTGAGCAAGCGCGGCAAAATGCCGCTTCGGATGGGGCACCTGTCACCGTTGCGCGCTATGTGTTTACAGTGCGCTGGAACCTACTTATAGCGCACCGATTTTTCCAGCTCCTGTTGGAGATGCTCTAACTCCGTTGCGTTGGGGACGCCATCCCTCGCGGAACAACCGGTGTTCCAGCTAGCCACCCTCATCGGCGATGTTGCTCGCCGTGCTGCCAACGGACCGCCTCAAGCCCTCACCTGCTTGCCCCGCGGGCCGTGGTCAATATAACGTAGTGTTGCCTGCTAGGCTGCTACTATTTTCTTGGCAACATGGGAGGTTTCGAGCTCTTCTCTGCCCGCATGTGGTTTGAACAGATTTGACCTGGTGCCTTGAGATTCGTTCTTGCCAGATGTCAAACGCAGGGCTTGGTCCAGCCACCGGAGCATACGACCCAGGGTCGTATAAGATTTTCTTCCGCGATTCAGTACCCATATGAATTTGTTCAGAGAAAAAAGAAAACCCGTATCAGTCTCTCGTACTCTCTCCGTCGGACGAAGTTATTAGTGTTGTTCAGACGTAACAGCTCTCATATAAACATGAACACCATCATCTCCGATACAAGCCGATCTAAAATCCAAGAAGCCTAACTGTACACAGAGAATTCCCAATCCCTGGGGGAGGATGTCCGGTCCTACCAGTAGTAGTCATGGCCGTAAAGCAGGTCGGCGCCTCCCGTTTGATCATACATGCTCTGGAACGGCAGAGGCATGGTGCCGGCGGTGGCCATGTACTCCGGCGCCATCGCTGGCGGCAAAGTGCGTGCGCCCGCAGCGGCCGTACTGTCACCTGCCGCGATTGGAGAGGTGCGTCCCAACGAGGAGTAGTCGGAGGAGGAGGACGGCGAGTAGTAGGACGGGACGCCCTGGGCGTCGTGGTCGGCAACGTTGGAGTAGCGGCCGGTGAGTTCCTGCACGAGAGCGCGGAACTCCTCGGCGCTGGCCGTAAGTTTCATGGGGCTGGAGATGTACACTACCTTGATCCCCTTCCCGCCTCCTCCTCCTCCTCCTCCTCCTCCTCCTCCCCCTTTCCTCTTCCCATTGCTCTTGCCATGGTGGTGGCGCACCGGCGGCTTGGAGACGCCGTTGTGCTGCCCGTGGTGCACGCTCAGCTTGTCCATCTCAATAGTCTCGATCTGCTCCCCTGGATGGAGCAACGCGATCGATCGAGTAGACACGATCAGCAGAAAGTAAACGAAGCCAAGAAGAGCGCGGGCCTTGATGATGCGGTCGGAGTAATCAATCAACTGATTACCCAAGTTATGGGGTGCTTGAGATGTGGAGGTGAGTGGGATTTTGTTGCCGGGGCCTTATATAGGCTTGTGCCGCCACAAGATGACAATGGCCAGAGTGACGAATCTTGTTTCCAGATATTGCTGCGCTTCCGCGGCTGTGGATTGGCCTCTGCAAGTTCCCGGAATATGCCAAATACTGATAATTCGAATTGAGACACATGGGGCTTTGATTAACTTGGGGCCATCCAGACCAGTATCTCCACAGCAGGGTCATATAGGGGCGGACGGTTTCTTGTGAAAATTGGTAAGTTGATTGGACGTCCAGCGCAGGATAATTTTGAGATAGGGAGAGCCAGTGAAGGTTCCTGGAAAAAGGGGCGCCGGAGATAGTGACTGACATTGGACGTGCACATTTAGTTACTTAGAGCATCTTCAGCCGCGTTCTTAAAGCGTTGCAAACCGCTCTGGATTTAGCGTTTGGAGACAGTTTTTTTCGGGTCGTATTTGGGGACGTCGCTGCCGAACTGTGTCCCCCAAATAAAAATTGAGATTTTTTAAATTTAATCGAAAGCAGTCGAATCCATTCAAACTTGCTATATATTATATATTACATAGATTTGGAAGAAATTTGATGAAATTTAAACCTAAACCCTAATCTAGCAGTACTTGCGGTGCCCAGAGGCGTCGTAGTACCGGTGAAATTGTACATGCCATCGTCGATGATGTCCTGCTTGCCGTGCTTGTCAGGCTTGTCGACGGGCTCGTCCTTCACCGCGCCGCTGGGCCCAACTTCATCGTCGTCGGTGAGGTTGACAGGTGGCATCCCAGCGTCGCGGATGGACATGGCGATCGCCGCGTGGATGTCGCCCCTCCAGCGTCCTTGTCGTTCAAGGACGCCATGAACTCCGCGTGCAACCCTGAGCAGTCCTCGGGGTCGTCGCTGCTCGCGATGAGGCGATGCCCGCTCGTACTCCACCGGCTTGCTCGTCGTCATGCTCCTCCTTCACCTCCGGCTTTGGAGCGAGGAGGGCGCCGCCGGTGCGCCTCTGCTGCTGCCGCGCTGGCTCGCGGATGGTGATGCCGTTGCTGCCGCGCCTCCGAGACGCCGGCGGCGTTGCGTACTCGGGGCCCTCCTTCACCCCGCGCTTCGACACAGTGTCCGGCGTGGCGATGTGGGAGGAAGGCGCCGACCGTGCCGGACCCGAAGAAGAAGAGTTGGAGGAGGACGAGTACGTCCTCCTCGGTTGCCAGCGCGCCGAAGTCGGAGGAGATGGCGACGGAGAAGGTGGCATCTCCAGCCGCGGGGCGCCGTTGTGGATGCCGTCGACGACGACCGAGAGGGTGCGCACGCAAACACCCCAAAAAAGGGCGCGCCCCTCCTTGTTCCACGTGTTCCTCCGGCCGACAAGGCCGTCGGTGCTGTTCATATCGGCGTCGTACTGTGCCTGGAAGAAGTCCGCCCACCAGTCATCATTGTCGTTGGGGGCCAGGTGGGATCGGCACGTTTCTCGACGCTGAGGCGAGCGTATTAGGTCCTGATCGCATCCCTCCAGCGATCGGTTCCCGACGGTGACGGCGGGACGCTGATCCCGTTGACGGGTAGACGACGGGTTTTAGACTTCCGTGTCAATGACGCGCCGGCCCGCCACTCCCCACCTCGCTTCTCGCTGTATCCGGCCGCCCGAAACGTCTTCTGTGGACCGGGGACGGGCTCGGAGCGCCGGACATCGTATTAGGCCCCCGGACTGAAGGAGGCTTTGGGCGTATGACTGGAACCAAAATATATCTGGTGCTCCTAGAAATCCTTTAAGGACGCTTTAAAAAACGCGACTCGAGATGCTCTTTATGTTACTTCCTAAGTTGGTACACGCCGGGCGTATCTGCCGCCTTATGAACCCTACAGGATCTCTGCCAATCTTACAATTCCAGTCCACGTACGGCTCCACGGAGAATTTTTTCGTTTCACACCACGGCGATCTGGCTCTCCGATCAACGTGTGTATCACTGTTGTGTTTGTGCGTCGTAATGAAATGCACATGCACGTGCATCAGAGGATGAATTTTCCCGTGAGGAAAGTGCATGCTTTCAGATGAAGGGGATCCGAAACAAACATGAATTTTAATATATTATACAAAATAGCACCATCTTTCGGTAAAACTGCTTTTCTGATTGTGTAGCATCTCTCATGAATTTTTTTTATATGAAAATGTATATACATAAAAAGTTACATTCGGTTTCAACGGGCTAAGGCTATTTACGATTTTTAGATTCCTGAAAATCAAAAAGGAAAAAAGGAATTTTTTCAGGTTTAATATTTTGATGAAAAAATAAAAAATATTGTTTCAAGAATTATTATTAATTAAAAACAAAAATATGTTCATTGGTCTCTAGTCAAATAATTGTTTGGAATTCAAATAATAGAGAATTGTGATGTCATGGCCCAAGGGTTAATAGAATTGTTAGGGTACTATTTTTAACAAAGAATAACTCCTCTACCGGAAGCTCATCCGAAAAAATGAAAAAAAAAATAAGCGTGATGGGATAGGAGAAGTTTGAGAATGGGTGACCGAGTGAAAAGTTTGACTATTAATAACTAATTTAACCTAATATTAATCATACTTAGAGATTAAACTGTTAAGCAATTCAAAAAATTACCTAAAAAAAATTGAATTTCTTTAATATTTTTTTAATGATGCACATGTGCCGATGGCAGCAACATGCCGGAGAAAACGGCCGTTAGACATCAACGAGGCCACCTGCTCCTGTGTCGACGGCCTTGTTGTGTTGACGGCATGCCCTGTGTCGACGGCCAGAGTGGTTGTGCCGAGTCCTCGTAGTGCCGGCGGCCAGGTGCCAACGGCGGACGCCGGCACAGCCTATGCCAACAGCCAAAATATCCTATGCTGATGGCTTCTAGTCGTCGACGCGTTGACTATTTTCCTGTAGTGGATATATGAGAGTGGTTTTTGTTCGGTGCACAAAATCAATGCGTTTTGTTGTGAACCGATTTTTTTCAGATTTCCTGAACTTACTGAATTGTAATGAAACCTACCAGCACATATCTTAAAGCATGGAACATACAACATAGTGAATCTAACGACACAAATATGCAAGAGATGTCCCATGCACGTGACATATGCATTTCCCGGATATATATATGTGCTTTTTAGTGTCAGCTTTATATCTTGGCACGTAGTACTAGAACTTATCAGGCGCATGTAATAGGGCAACTCCAAGGTAGTGATTAAATGTATGATTTGTTCTGTTTAGGGTGCGGGGATGACACATTGACACGGGTGGACCAAATGTCCTAGCATTATCTGTGTGCGGTGTGTCATGCACCCAATGGCCTGACCCATCTCAACAAAATAGGACATTTAATAAAACTAGGATAATTATATATCACCATTAAAAACATAGTTAAACTACAAAATACCATAAATAAAAGCATTGATAAAAACCTAAACAACTAGGGTTTGCTGCTGGTGGCATAGAGGTCGTTGCGTCTTTGATCTTGATCACGACCAGTGGCGGGGCCATTGACGCCGCTGGTGGACACGCAGGCGCCGCAAGACCAGTGACCACAACTCCCATTGGAAGTACATCGGTGGAGTCAGCGGTTGCTGCCTGGTCATCATGGACGACTCGCAGAGCACCAAGCCAGATCTGGCCACCACCAGAGCTCCTCTAGCTCAGAGGCCTTGATGGCGGCCTGGAGTTTGACATCCTCCTCATGCTTCACGACCTCTGGGGAAAATCCTCCTCTTGAAATGGTGGCATTGGTTTCTATAAGTTCTTTCTCTATTGCATTTGCAGCTATGATGAAGAAACCAAGAAAAGTATTGGTTAACTTCATGTTTTGCGCTCTTTTTTGTGCATTTACGGCAATATTTCCCTTTCGTTTATCGTTTGTTGTACATATGTAAC
>NW_025901141.1:0-23013 GCF_022539505.1 Lolium rigidum | reverse complement strand
TCATCCTCGTAGCTCTCATCGGCACTGCTGCCGATGGGCTCCTCGTCGCTGCTCCCGTAGCCCTCCACGGGGGCTTCGTCCCCGTCTTCATCATCGCTGCTGTCGACAGGGCGTAATGTGACGGATACTGCAACAGCTCTGCTCTGCCACGACATGACCCTTCGAAGGAAAAGCATAATGATTTTGGAAATGTTATTTCCAAAACCAGGGGGGCATGTGTTATCACCATATTTTAGACAAATCCAGAGGTGGGCCGGGCTTGGAAGATTATATATGGAAGAATTCTAAGGCGGCCTGGCACAAAGGGTTTTGGGCTGAATTGCCCGTGTATCTTTATTTAGTAGTTTATCATTTTAGATAAGAGATAGAATCTTACTCGTGCACGGTTTAGTGCACGCCCTCCTTAGAAAGTCCCCTGGACTATAAATATGTACCTAGGGTTTATGGAATAAACAACAACTCACGTTCAACCCCAAAAACAAACCAATCTCGGCGCATCGCCAACTCCTTCGTCTCGAGGGTTTCTATCGAGTAGCGACATGCTTGCCTAGATCGCATCTTGCGATCTAGGCAAAGCACAAGCCCCACGTTGTTCATGCGTTGCTCGTACTTGAAGCGCTTTTGATGGCGAGCAACGTAGTTATCATTAGATGTGTTAGGGTTAGCATTGTTCTTCGTTTAAGCATGCTTACGTAGTGCAACCCTTGCATATCTAGCCGTCCTCACGCCTATCTCGGGTGTGGGGCGGCACCCGCTTGATCATTATTTAGTAGATCTGATCCGTTACGATTGCTCCTTGTTCTACAAGGATTAGTTTAATATCTGCAATAGTTTGGCCTTACAAAGGGGGGAGGATCTGTGGCACGTAGGGTGGCGTTCGCAAGTCCTAAACGGGATGTTCCTAGGATCAACTTCATGTTGGTTTTTTGGCCTTGTTTAGGATCGGACTTACGAGCACCGTGCGTGGCCATCTGGCCCAACTCTGGAGTAGGATGATCCGATTATGTGGTGAAAACCCTAAATCGTCGTAGATCTCATTAGCTTCATCTTGATCAAGCGAGGACCACCAAGTATTCGTACACCCCGTACGGATCATGGGTGGATCGGCTCTTTGAGCCGATTCACGGGATAACCTCGAGAGCCGATCGAGGCTCGTATTTAACGTTTACATGTATGCCCTGCAGAAACTAAGCGAGGCAATCTCATCACCTTCACGACCGGGTATAGGTCGGGTGGCACGCCCTTGCACTTCGCAGCGCCGCGTGTGACCGAGAAGAGCATTGCGGGCCGTCGCTCGGAGGGGTCTCAGCCAGCCGCAGCTCTAGGCTCCCCCCGGCTCTACAGTGTTGACAAGGCCGCTGCCCGCCGGTGGGTTTTGGCAGTCAACAGATTCATTGAAGGATTCTCTAAGATAGCAGGACCAATGACTAAGCTGTTAAGGAAGAACACACCATTCGTATGGTCTGATGAGTGTGAGAAGAGTTTTCAGACTCTAAAGGAGAAACTCACCACAGCACCGGTATTAGCAGTTCCAGAAGTTGGCAAGGATTACACCGTGTACTGTGACGCATCCAAACATGGATTGGGTTACGTACTCATGCAAGATCGGAAGGTAATATCCTATGGATCGAGGCAACTAAGACCTCATGAAGTGAATTATCCTACACATGACTTAGAATTAGCAGCAGTAGTATTTGCACTTAAAACTTGGAGACATTTTCTCTATGGAGCCAAGTGTGAGCTCTATACTGATCATAAGAGTCTCAAGTACTTCTTCACTCAGAAGGAACTCAATATGAGACAGAAAAGATGGCTTGAACTGATCAAGGATTATGATCTGACCATCAATTATACTCCAGGAAAAGCTAATGTAGTAGCAGATGCTTTGAGTAGGAAGAGCACTGAAGGAGTGGAACAAGAAATATCACCGGAGTTGAAGAAGGAAATAAGTCAAGCCCAGATACAACTTTGGGAGAAAGAAGCTCATGAAGGACTATCGGCTTTACAAGTAGCCGATGAACTAAGTGTTAACCTAAAGAATGAGATAATCATGGGTCAATTGGACGATCCATTCATCGTGGAGGAGATGAGAAGGATTGACGAGGGAAGACCATCAGAATTTCACCGAGGAAGTCGGGATCACTACGGTTTCGAGAAAGGATTTGCGTTCGGATATTGATGAGATCAAGGAAGTTATACTCCGGGAAGCACATCAAACACCATACTCTATACATCCGGGAAGTACAAAGATGTACATGGATCTCAAGGAATTGTTCGGTGGAATAACATGAAAAGAGAGATAGCACAATATGTGGCGGAATGCCATACATGTCAAAGGGTGAAGGTTGAACATCAAAGTCCGGCAGGAAAGTTGCAACCTTTACCAATCCCAGAATGGAAATGGGAAGAGATAGTAATGGATCTCATCACCGGACTACCCATGACTAATAAAAATAAGGACATGATATGGGTAATCGTGGACCGGTTGACGAAGAGTGCACATTCTTAGCGATGAAACCAGCGGGACAAAGGAGAGAAACTCATCGATATTTACATTAAAGAGATTGTGAGTAAACATGGAGTACCCAAGAAGATAGTGTCAGATCGAGGATCCGTGTTTACATCAGCATTTTGGAAGCAACTCCATGAAGCTTTAGGATCCAAGTTAGATTATAGCACCGCCTATCATCCCCAGACAGGTGGACAAACAGAGAGAACAAATCAGATATTGGAAGATATGCTTAGGGCTTGTGCCCTAGACTTCGGAGGATCATGGGAGGAGCACTTACCACTAGCAGATTTTTCATACAACAACAGCTATCAAAGCAGCATCAAGATGGCACCATTTGAAGCTCTGTATGGAAGGAAGTGTAGATCACCGATATGTTGGTATGAGGCAGGATCAAGCAAGGAGTTCAATCCTGATTATGTCAAAGAAAAGCAGCAGATCATCGACATTATAAGAGATAGGCTCAAAATAGCTCAAAGTCGACAAAAGAGTTATGCCGATCAAAAGAGAAGGACATGGGAGCCAAAGGTTGGAGACATGGTATACCTTAAGGTAAGTCCGATGAAAGGTCTTCGAGAGATTCGGAGTAAAGGGGAAGCTTAGCCCTAGATACATCGGACCTTTCAAGATACTGAGTCAGAACCGAGGGTTAGCCTTTGAATTGGATCTACCGGGAAGGTTAGCTCAAGTTCACAATGTATTACATGTGTCGCAACTCAGGAAATGTTTGAAGACCCCAGACGAGCCAGTATCACATGATGAGCTCGAGTTACAACCAGACTTGACCTATATCGAGAAGCCAGCCAATATTCTCGAGGAGAATTGGAAACAACTCAGAAATAGAGCCATTAAGTACTGCAAGATTCAATGGAAGCATCACCCCGAGAGGGAAGCCACCTGGGAAAAGGAAGAAGACTCGAGGAAATCATACCCGGAAGCTGTTCGAGTATTACAACCACAACTTCGGGACGAAGTTTTCTTTAAGGGGGAAAGGCTGTAATGTCCCAGGTTTAGAGACGATCGAGGGGTAGATTTTAGAAAGGAATGTGCATTGCATCGTAAATTCTGCGGAAATTTCGCGCTTTTAAAAGAAAACTGCATCGAAGGGGGACAAGTTTCTCTCTCGACACCTTACAGGGTTAGGGTTTCGAGAGTGCGATAAACTTGCACCTCACTTAGCTCAATTAGGGTTTGAGAAGAGATGAGAGTTAGTACATTACAACTTTAAGTTGCATGATTGAATTCAAACAACTTGTGTTTGAATTTCAAATTCAAACATCACATGATTATTTCATAATTCAAACTGAGGTAATTCATTAAACAAATATAAATAATCAAGAATATAAATAGTACATCTATTAAGTAAAGCTCATTAGAGAAACATTGAGCTTTATTGATATTCACACAATATACAATGTTAATTACAATATCCAGAATTGAATTAAGAATTTACAACGCATTACAAGAATTGAAGAAATAGAAAAAGAAAAAGGAAAAGTACAATTAAATGTTATGTCCTAAACTACATAAGTGATCTTCATGAAATTCTTGCTCAAGATGATCTTGAACATCTTCTTGATCAATTCTTGAGCCCTGCACACACATAAATAAGAAAATGGGGTTATGCCAAGTGGCATTGCCACTTGGCAGGTTAGTAAAAGAATGAAATTGAGAGGATATGACCAGGAATAGCCGAGCTGATCCACTCAGCTGCACAAGTCCCAAACACACACACACAAGCAGCTCACACAGCTTGTGTGCTGATGGCGTGTATTTCACACGTTCGTTGGGCAACCCCAAGAGGAAGGTATGATGCGCACAGCAGCAAGTTTTCCCTCAGAAAGAAACCAAGGTTTATCGAACCAGGAGGAGCCAAGAAGCACGTTGAAGGTTGATGGCGGCGGGATGTAGTGCGGTGCAACACCAGGGATTCCGGCGCCAACGTGGAACCTGCACAACACAACCAAAGTACTTTGCCCCAACGAAACGAGTGAGGTTGTCAATCTCACCGGCTTGTCTGTAACAAAGGATTAACCGTATTGTGTGGAAGATGATTGTTTGCAGAGAAAATAGTAAAAACAAGTATTGCAGCAGATTTGTATTTCGGTATTAAAGAATGGACCGGGGTCCACGGTTCACTAGAGGTGTCTCTCCCATAAGATAAAAGCATGTTGGGTAAACAAATTACGGTCGGGCAATTGACAAATAGAGAGGGCATAACAATGCACATACATGACATGATAAGTATAGTGAGATTTAATTGGGCATTACGACAAAGTACATAGACCGCCATCCAACTGCATCTATGCCTAAAAAGTCCACCTTCGGGTTATCATCCGAACCCCCTCCGGTATTAAGTTGCTAACAACGAGACAATTGCATTAAGTATGGTGCGTAATGTAATCAACAACTACATCCTCGGACATAGCGCCAATGTTTTATCCCTAGTGGCAACGACACAACACAACCTTAGAACTTTACGTCCTTGTCCCGAGTGTCAATGCGAGGCATGAACCCACTATCGAGCATAAGTACTCCCTCTTGGAGTTAAAAGTAAAAACTTGGCCGAGCCTCTACTAGAAACGGAGAGCATGCAAGATCATAAACAACACATATGTAATAACTTGATAATTAACATGACATAGTATTCTCTATCCATCGGATCCCGACAAACACAACATATAGAATTACGGATAGATGATCTTGATCATGTTAGGCAGCTCACAAGATCCAACAATGAAGCACAATGAGGAGAAGACAACCATCTAGCTACTGCTATGGACCCATAGTCCGGGGGTGAACTACTCACTCATCACTCCGGAGGCGACCATGGCGGTGTAGAGTCCTCCGGGAGATGATTCCCCTCTCCGGCGAGGGTGCCGGAGAGCGATCTCCTGGATCCCCCGAGATGGGATCGGCGGCGGCGGCGTCTCGGTAAGGTTTTCCGTATCGTGGCTCTCGGTCTGGGGGTTTCGTCACGGAGACTTTTTATAGGCGGAAGGGCAGGTCAGAGGCGGCACGGGGGCCCCACACCACGGGCCGCGCGGCCAAGGGGGCCGCGCCGCCTATAGTGTGGCCCCTCCGTGGCCCCTCTTCGTCTCTCCTTCGGACTTACGGAAGCTTCGTGAGAAAATAGGCCCCCGGGCTTTGATTTCGTCCAATTCCGAGAATATTTCGTTACTAGGATTTACGAAACCAAAAACGGCGAGAAAACGACAGCGGCACTTCGGCATCTTGTTAATAGGTTAGTTCCGAGAAAATGCACGAATATGACATAAAGTGTGCATAAAACATGTAGGTATCATCAATAATATGGCATAGAACATAAGAAATTATCGATACGTCGGAGACGTATCAAGCATCCCCAAGCTTAGTTACGCTCGTCCCGAGCGAGGTAAAACGATAACAAAGATAATTTCTGAAGTGATATGCCATCATAACCTTGATCATACTATTTGTAAACATATGTAGTGGATGCAGCGATCATAACAATGGTGATGACATGAGTAAACGAGGTGAATCATAAAGCAAAGACTTTTCATGAATAGTACTTCAAGACAAGTATTAATAAGTCTTGCATAAGAGTTAACTCATAAAGCAATAAATCAAAGTAAAGGTATTGAAGCAACACAAAGGAAGATTAAGTTTCAGCGGTTGCTTTCAACTTGTAACATGTATATCTCATGGATAATTGTCAACATAGAGTAATATAACAAGTACAATATGCAAATATGTAGGAATCAATGCACGGTTCACACAAGTGTTTGCTTCTTGAGGTGGAGAGAAATAGGTGAGCTGACTCAACATAAAAGTAAAGGGAATGGTCCTTCAAAGAGGAAAGCATCGATTGCTATATTTGTGCTAGAGCTTTTATTTTGAAAACATGAAACAATTTTGTCAACGGTAGTAATAAAGCATATGAGTTATGAAAGTTATATCTTACAAGTTGCAAGTCTCATGCATAGTATGCTAATAGTGCCCGCACCTTGTCCTAATTAACTTGGACTACCGGATCTTTGCAATGCACATGTTTTAACCAAGTGTCACAATGGGGTACCTCCATGCCGCACTGTACAAAGGTCTAAGGAGAAAGCTCGCATTTTGGATTTCTCGCTTTTGATTATTCTCAACTTAGACATCCATACCGGGACAACATGGACAACGAGATAATGGACTCCTCTTTAATGCATAAGCATGTGGCAACAATTATTATTCTCATATGAGATTGAGGATATATGTCCAAGACTGAAACTTCCACCATGAATCATGGCTTTAGTTAGCGGCCCAAAGTTCTTCTCTAACAACATGCATGCTCCAACCATGAAGGTGGTAGATCTCTCTTGCTTCGGACAAGACGGACATGCATAGCAACTCACATGATATCCAACAAAGAATAGTTGATGGCGTCCCCGAAACATGGTTATCGCTCAACAAGCAACTTAATAAGAGATAAAGTGCATAAGTACATATTCAATACCACAATAGTTTTTAAGCTATTTGTCCCATGAGCTATATATTGCAAAGGTGAATGATGGAATTTTAAAGGTAGCACTCAAGCAATTTACTTTGGAATGGCGGATAAATACCATGTAGTAGGTAGGTATGGTGGACACAAATGGCATAGTGGTTGGCTCAAGTATTTTGGATGCATGAGAAGTATTCCCTCTCGATACAAGGTTTAGGCTAGCAAGGTTATTTGAAACAAACACAAGGATGAACGGTACAGCAAAACTCACATAAAAGACATATGGTAAACATTATAAGACTCCATACCGTCTTCCCTGTTGTTCAAAACTCAATACTAGATGTTATCTAGACTCTAGAGAAACCAAATATGCAAACCAAATTAGCAAGCTCTAAGTATTTCTTCATTAATGGGTGCAAAGTATATGATGCAAGAGCTTAAACATGAGCACAACAATTGCCAAGTATCAAATTATCCAAGACATTTTAGAGTTACTACATGTATCATTTTCCAATTCCAACCATATAACAATTTAACGAAGAAGAACTTCGCCATGAATACTATGAGTAGAACCTAAGGACATATTTGTCCATATGCAACAGCGGAGCGTGTCTATCTCCCATAAAGTGAATGCTAGGATCCATTTTATTCAAACAAAACAAAAAACAAAAACAAACCGACGCTCCAAGCAAAGTACATAAGATGTGGCCGAATAAAAATATAGTTTCGGGGGAGGAACCTGATAATGTTGTTGATGAAGAAGGGGATGCCTTGGGCATCCCCAAGCTTAGACAGCTTGAGTCTTCTTAGAATATGCAGGGGTGAACCACCGGGGCATCCCCAAGCTTAGAGCTTTCACTCTCCTTGATCATATTGCATCATACTCCTCTCTTGATCCTTGAAAACTTCCTCCACACCAAACTCGAAACAACTCATTAGAGGGTTAGTGCATAATAAAAATTCACATGTTCAGAGGTGACACAATCATTCTTAACACTTCTGGACATTGCATAAAGCTACTTGGACATTAGTGGATCAAAGAAATTCATCCAACATAGCAAAAGAGGCAATGCGAAATAAAAGACAGAATCTGTCAAAACGAACGAGTCCGTAAAGATGGATTTTATTAGGCCACCAGACTTGCTCAAACGAAAATGCTCAAATTGAATGAAAGTTGCGTACATATCTGAGGATCATGCTCGTAAATTGGCGTAATTTTCTGAGCTACCTACGGGGAGATAGACCCAGATTCGTGACGAGCAAAGAAATCTGGAACTGCGCGATAATCCAAATCTAGTACTTACTTTTCTATCAAAGACTTTACTTGGCACAACAAAACATAAAACTAAGATAAGGAGAGGTTGCTACAGTAGTAAACAACTTCCAAGACTCAAATATAAAACAAAAATACTGGAGTAAAAACATGGGTTGTCTCCCATAAGCGCTTTTCTTTAACGCCTTTCAGCTAGGCGCAGAAAGTGTAACTCAAGTGTTATCGAAGGGTGGTGCACCTACAGCGGGGTTTGGAGTTTTCTCAACCATGCATAGTATATTGGATACATAAGTTTCAGCATCTCCCTTCTCATTAGTCTTGGGCTTGCTACTCTCATCGAACAAATTTTCGGGAACAAGCCAAGCATAGTTATTTTCTAGTGCATCATTCATAGCTAGGAGTTTACATGGTATTGGTGCTTTGATCTCCCCACCATCATTAGCATTATTAGTGTACCTTATCCTATCCATATCCATTTTTTCAAGGAGACCAACAAAATTAGTATGAGAACCAAGCATATTAAATTTAGCAAAGACCTTTCTAGCTTCTCTTGCTAGACCACCAAATTCTCTAAGAAGGGTTTCTAAAACAAAATCTTTCTTTTCCCCCTCTTCCAAATCACCAAGTGTGAGAAACATGTGTTGGATTATAGGATTTAGATTAACAAATTTAGTTTCCAACAAGCGAACTAAAGCGAGCAGCAGCAATTTCATAAGTGGGAGCAAGGTCTACCAAGTGTCTATCTTCAAAATTTTCAACGGTACTAACATGGGTGAAAAATTCTTCTATATTGTTCCTCCCAACTATAGACCCTTGTCCTACCGGTATGTTCTTTGTGGTAAAATTAAAAGGAAACATGATGAACTAAGTAAAGTAAATGCAACTAACTAATTTTTTTGTGTTTTTGATATAGCAAACAAGATAACAAATAAAGTAAAGCTAGCAACTAATTTTTTTGTGTTTTGATATAATGCAGCAAACAAAGTAGTAAATAAAATAAAGCAAGACAAAAACAAAGTAAAGAGATTGAGAAGTGGAGACTCCCCTTGCGGCGTGTCTTGATCTCCCGACAACGGCGCCGAGAAAAAGAGCTTGATGGCGTGTATTTCACACGTTCGTTGGGCAACCCCAAGAGGAAGGTATGATGCGCACAGCAGCAAGTTTTCCCTCAAAAAGAAACCAAGGTTTATCGAACCAGGAGGAGCCAAGAAGCACGTTGAAGGTTGATGGCGGCGGGATGTAGTGCGGCGCAACACCAGAGGATTCGGCGCCAACGTGGAACCTGCACAACACAACCAAAGTACTTTGCCCCAACGAAACAGTGAGGTTGTCAATCTCACCGGCTTATCTGTAACAAAGGATTAACCGTATTGTGTGGAAGATGATTGTTTGCGAGAGAAAATAGTAAAAACAAGTATTGCGACGGATTTGTATTTCGGTATTAAAGAATGGACCGGGGTCCACGAGTTCACTGGAGGTGTCTCTCCCATAAGATAAAAGCATGTTGGGTAAACAAATTACGGTCGGGCAATTGACAAATAGAGAGGGCATAACAATGCACATACATGACATGATAAGTATAGTGAGATTTAATTGGGCATTACGACAAAGTACATAGACCGCCATCCAACTGCATCTATGCCTAAAAAGTCCACCTTCGAGGTTATCATCCGAACCCCCTCCGGTATTAAGTTGCTAACAACGAGACAATTGCATTAAGTATGGTGCGTAATGTAATCAACAACTACATCCTCGGACATAGCGCCAATGTTTTATCCCTAGTGGCAACGACACAACACAACCTTAGAACTTTACGTCACTTGTCCCAGGTGTCAATGCAGGCATGAACCCACTATCGAGCATAAGTACTCCCTCTTGGAGTTAAAAGTAAAAACTTGGCCGAGCCTCTACTAGAAACGGAGAGCATGCAAGATCATAAACAACACATATGTAATAACTTGATAATTAACATGACATAGTATTCTCTATCCATCGGATCCCGACAAACACAACATATAGAATTACGGATAGATGATCTTGATCATGTTAGGCAGCTCACAAGATCCAACAATGAAGCACAATGAGGAGAAGACAACCATCTAGCTACCGCTATGGACCCATAGTCCGAGGGTGAACTACTCACTCATCACTCCGGAGGCGACCATGGCGGTGTAGAGTCCTCCGGGAGATGATTCCCCTCTCCGGCGGGGTGCCGGAGGCGATCTCCTGGATCCCCGAGATGGGATCGGCGGCGGCGGCGTCTCGGTGAGGTTTTCCGTATCGTGGCTCTCGGTCCCGGGGGTTTCGTCACGGAGACTTTTATAGGCGGAAGGGCAGGTCAAGAGGCGGCACGGGGGCCCCACACCACGGCGGCCCGTGGGGGGCCGCGCCGCCCTATAGTGTGGCCCCTCCGTGGCCCCTCTTCGTCTCTCCTTCGGACTTCGGAAGCTTCGTGAGAAAATAGGCCCCTGGGCTTTGATTTCGTCCAATTCCGAGAATATTTCGTTACTAGGATTTCGAAACCAAAAACAGCGAGAAAACGACAGCGGCACTTCGGCATCTTGTTAATAGGTTAGTTCCAGAAAATGCACGAATATGACATAAAGTGTGCATAAAACATGTAGGTATCATCAATAATATGGCATAGAACATAAGAAATTATCGATACGTCGGAGACGTATCATGTGCATGCTCAACAGCAAGCCAGGGGTGCGCATGCACAACAGCACACACTAGCCAGGGGAGGGTCACCAAAGTGACCAGGATAGTGCTGTCGACCAAGAGAGGCATGGAGAGGGCCAGTATAAAAGTTATTCACAGCAAACCCTAGCCATTTCATCGACAACAGATGCACCAGGGTAAGAACAGCAAGAACACATCAAGAACAACAAGAACATGTGAACATCAAGAGCTGCTCCACCTATTCTAGCAATCCACAGAAATTAACCAAGTAGAACAAGCTTGCAAGGAGGAGCAGGGCAAGCACAATCACATCACAGAAGCAATCCTCTACACCAACAAATAATTCTAGGAGCTGGAGTGAGGTATACTCAAATCCATGAGCAAACAACGGCTTTGCTCATAACACCCGACATGTGCATAACACATACACAAGCCGAGGGTATGATTACCCCGTATGCATCATCATTTGGTGTTAAACCATTTGATGCTGGCAAAAAGGGGAATAAGCCGAAGAAAATCATCCTAAGGAAGAAATGGTCAAGCCAAGTGTATTATCACTCGGGGCAAACCAAAGAATCCAACAAGGATTGATCCACGACTAGCCTAGCCCAACTCACCTAGCACTAAATGGTTCACTAACCATCAGACATTAGACAAATCATTGTCTATTTGATTTCAACATCAAAAGCTACTGGCAATCCAACAAAAGGATCACCCAGAAAGCATCCAGTGAGTCAAAGCAAGCCAACAAGAGGGGAGCTACCCTAAGGCAATATATGATTACTGCTAGGGTCACCTCAACCACTGAAACAACTCAAACCATCAAGCCAAGCACTTGTATCATCACCCAGATGGGTTGAAAGAGGAGCTAGGGTCCCCAACAGCTGTTGGCATCCCTCTAGCTCAATCAAATTAATTGTAAGAGTCATCACTGCTAGCAGTTCATCTCATTTATCCAGTAAACAAGGACAAGCTATAAAGATAAATGAAATTCATAAATCACCAATGAATCGGAACACTTGCACAAGATCCGGAGGATCATTGCAAGCATCAACTGATGCTTGAGCAAGCACCAGACACACACCAGGACAAGCTCGTGTGACACACACACATCACGAGGTTGAGTAGCGAGTGAGGCACGGGAACAACATAGCAGCTTTTACAAGCAGCGATGATCATATGATCATCGAAGCTTGCTAGAGCATGCTACAGGCATGCTAGAATCAATTCTAGTATCAATACATGGACCAGATAATTAAATCAACCATATAACATGAACAATTGCATCACGGATAAGTAAATAAAGGCGAGTACAATTGTATCCGGAAGCACTCCATCAAGGGATGGAGTACGTCAATTCAACGACTAGGCTCAATTGAGCATGTCCATGAATTTAAGCACAAGATATAGCACACCGGGAGCACTGGCACTTGCAAAACGCAAGGATCATGCATCATGATCAAGCCGAGAGGCAAGGAATTGCACACACAGGAGAGGCGGGAGTCATATAACCACAACGAGGAGCAAATGAATTAAGCATAAGCATCACGGTAAGCTCATGAGCAAGAGCTCATGAGTTGCAACGAGCAAGTTATAGAGCGAGAATAGCACATCACAGCGAGCTAGGATCCATGGCGGATGCACGAGCAGCAAGCATACGCATAGCGAGTAGCACAAGCACGGCAGCTAGGATTCATGGCGCATGTAGGCGGCGAGCGAGCCGAGCGCATCAAGACAGCACCGGGGCAAGCATGGCGCGAGCATATCGGCATGGCCGGCAACTCCACGAGGGGAACCAAGGCCAGTAGCCAGAGCTAGATGAAGAGGAGGAGGAGAGAAAGGAGCAGAACAGGGGCACTAACCTGGAGCAGAGCACCACGGCGTCACCGTGGTGGCACGGCGGCACAGCCTGGCCACGGCAGCGCCAAGCCATGGCCAAGCCAGGCGGTCACCGAGCGCAGAAGCTCCAGCGCAACCACGGCGAGGCACACGGCCGCGCCAGGAACGTCGGCGGCGACGAATCGCCGCGAATCACCACGACCAGGCGAGCAGAGGTGTTGGGGAAGAAACGAGGAGGCGACGAAGCACAGATCGACGCGGTGGATATGAAGCACCGTCGAACGGCGGTTTAGATGCGCCCCATCTCACCGCCGGCGATGGCCGGAGTTGGCCGGAGAAAATCGGCGAAGGCGGCGGCGACACGGGAGTCGCCAGAGCTCAGAGGGTTAGGGTTAGCGCGTGCGCGAGAGGAAGGGGACGGGTGCGTCCAACCGAGCCGGACGTGCGGCTCGGGTTAGGGTTAACCACTGGGCCACCCTGACAAGTGGGCCCAGGGGCAATTTAGACATTTCACAATTTCATTTAACCCTGAAACTTTGAAAATGCATAGAAAATGATAAATAGCTCTAAAAAAATAATTAAAAATATGAAAACTACTCAGGATAAAATTCTCTATCATAATAAAATATGAAAAGGAATTTCTGAAGACAAACAAGATTAAGTCCAAATTTGATGATTAAAATAATCATTTAAATCACACCTTATGTTTTCAATAATGAAAATAAGTCCATAAATGCTTTTGGACTTTAAAAACACCTTGACAACATTTCAAGGTTGTATTTTACCCTAAACAGAGTATCCCTAGATCATTCTTAGTATTAATCTCTCACATGAAATGATAAAAACACCGGAAGGGGGGAAACAACCCTAAAAGCTGAATCATGCATAATTGCTTCTTTAACCATTGCCCTTATCGGACAATGATGCTATTTTTCAGCAACAGAGGACAAGGGTCAGTCCACACCATCCAACTGCAACACTTTGCAGTGTTCAGGCAAGTTCATCACTTGCTCATGTCATTTGAGTATTTTTACCAAATTACTTGCAAAGTATTATGTTTATCACTATTGCATAAAAAGCAAAACCACAATTTTCATAACTATGAATATGACTAAGTGGTGGGCAATGGAACCATGGAATGTGTTGATATGGTGGAGGTTCCATTGCAAGGGTTTATATCCATCTAGGATTAAACAACAAATGTCGTCCAGCTGATTCTTGTGTCGTAATACCCGTGTTAACCATAAGATCCCGAGTGGGACGGAGTAGTCAAAAGTGTTTCCACCTCTCGTTCATCAACGGACGCGCTTTACCGTAGTACACTTGTAATCGAAGGGGCAATCGGTGAGGGCCGGGAGTCTTAAGTCCCCACGGCATTGTCCGTAGTACACTTGTCGCCCGAAGGAGCAAGCGGTGAGGCTGGGGAGTCCTAAGTCCCCACGGTATTGCGGTCTATGAGGGGTTGCAACGACCGACGAAGGTATCAGGCCGTCGTGCCTGGTATTAGTCGAGGTCGGATGGTATCCTTTGGATACGCTGACCGGCGAGGACCCAAGGTCGGAATTGCAACAAAGGGTGGATGTTCGAGGTAGCAGAGGAACATGATTGGCTAGACCTTATACCGGTCCTCACACCGAAGGAAGTGTGGACGGGAAAGCTGCCCGGTTGGCACCAAGGTTAAGATCTCTTATGGGTAAAGCAACACACCTCTCCAGAGTGTAATGAATCGTGACTTGTCACTCCCTGTTCCGGGATTTGGAACTGCGAACGCTGCCGGATAGGAACTCCATGAAGTTCTAGTAAACCGGTGAAGGCTGACGGACATAGTTCTTCTGAATAAAAGCAACCTCTTGAAGAAATGTTTATCAAAACCTGCATTGGTATTAGACTTTCTGGTCTGATATCCCCTGCTTAGATATTCTGAATCGACTGGAGGAGGACAACGACGACCCTGAAGGAGCCGAAGTCATCGGCTATGAAGAACCAGACCTCTCAGGAGGTATCGAAGGAGTAGACTACCTCATAGTCTACGGAACCGGGGAGGGTTCCGGAGGAGAGCAAGTTTAGACCTACCAAGTAGTAGTAGTATCCAAGCAGTACGAATTCTTAGTACTTAATCGCTCGAGGGAATAAATGTATAACTTAGTAAGACTCTTATATTGTAAGTTAAGTTGGGTTCGCTCGAACCCAGGAGTATTCCTCTTAGGACCCAAGAGGAGCTCCGAGATGATATGTACATGTTGCTTGTAATAATAAATGAATGAGTTATGGACCTGCTATGTTCTGTTGTACTACTCTGAGGGATGTAATATTTACGGATTGGTACTTCGTGAATGTTATATCAACGACTGACATACTACAACATGCAGTGGTATGCAGGGTCACCACATACACCATCCTACATGTTTACATAAAACACCATATTATGAGCCATTCCTAACAAATATGAGTTATTCCATCGCAAATACTAGGCATATGTAACAAATTTGAATGTATTTGTTAAGCAAAAAATTAGTCATTTCAACATATATAGCCATTTCAACACATACATACATACATGTAAAATAAATCTATGGTTCCAACATACATAGCCATTTCAACATACATATCCATTTCACATATATGGTTCCAACAAATCTATGGTTCAAACACATGCATACATGAGGCTATCAATTTCAACACATACACATCAATATAGATTCCAACAACCAACATTTCCAATCTAGGTTCCATGTATAAATCGAAATAAATCGAAGCAAATCTTGGATGAATCAAAGGGCAACAAAGGGGAATACCTTGAGGATTGGATGGGGATCGATTTGGCCGGCTAGATCTATCGAATCCGTGGAGGATTTGGTGGGGGGACGGAGGAGAGGCGGCCGGCGGCGGCGGTTCCGGGCGAGCAGAGAAAAGAGAAGAGAGGAGAAAGAAGAGGCTCGGCCTGGGCGGGCGCCACACATAAGTGGATGTGTGGTGCCCTTCCGAGCGGCGCCACAATTTTACTGTGTGGCGCCGATGGGAGCGGCGTCACACATCCTGCCACGTCGAAGTGGAGCACACATCAGCGTCGACCGCGCCATGTCGGATGGGCGAGTGGCGCCGCTCGTACGGACACCAAACAGTGAGCCGTGGCGCCGATGTGAGGGACGTCACACAAAAGGGTTAGATGGGTGAAATAGTTTCCCCAAATGGCCAATCTGTATACTTTTAGAAAAGGGTTATTTCTGTGTAAATCTCCGACCAAGAATAGAGACACGCGCGCGGCGTGCCCTGTATCATCGATAATTGGCATTTCATGGATCATCGATCATAATTTCCCCTTCTTTTCCCCTTATTTCACAACCGCTCTCGTCGCACTCATGACTCACCCACCAATTACCTCGCAATTTTGGCCGGCCGCCCATCAAAACCCCGATCGCACGGCAACTGCAAACACGACTCCAACTCACAGAGGATTCACTGGGTCCACGTCCATGAAGACCAACCCACCACAGCTCTTTCTTCCCGCGACGGCGGCGGCGACGACTAGCGCGGCGGGGACATCAGCGAAACGTAGATCAGTCCGATCACGCGGGGCCCGCAAGCGCCGGAGGATCGCCGCCGAGGACACCGGCGGCTGGGCGTCGCTCCCCGACGACATAGTCCGCCTCGTCGCCGACCGGGTGCTGATCGCCGGCGACGTCTCCCTCCGCGCCGCCTGCTCCGACTGGCGCGCCAGCACCGACTCCCCGCTCCTCGCCGGCCACCGGCACCACCCCGCGCGCGGCTGGGCCGCGCTCTGCGACGGCGACGCGGCGCGCCCGGACGACGCCGACCAGGTCGCCTTCTTCAACCCCGCCACCGGCCGCCGCGTCCGCGTCCGCCGCCCTCCGCCTCCGCGGCAGCAGGATCGTCGCCTTCAGCGCCGGCCTCCTCGTCCTGCTCCACAAGCGCCACACCACCGTCCGTGTCCTGCACCCCTTCACCCGCGCCGTCCTCCTCGACCTCCCCAGCCTCGCCACCGCCTTCCGCCTCGTCGGGGGCACACGCGACTCCCTCCTCCGCATGAACGCCGCCGTCTTCACCACCCCCACCTCCACCGCCACCACCTCCACCATCGACGCCGTCGTCGCCTGGTTCCCGGGCACGCGCGCCATTCTCTACGCCAGGCCGGGCGACGCCGCCTGGGACTGGGAGTGGGACGCCGCCGTGCTCGACATCCACCTCCAGCGCCGTCGCCCTCCCTTCCGCGGCGGCCTCTACGCCACCACCAAGACCTCCACCAACATCCTCCAGCTCTACCCTCCCACCTCCAACAACAACACCAGCTTCCCGGTCGACGCCCCGATCCCGGACGCGCTCGGCGACCCGTCCTCCTGCCTCTACTTCCTCGTCGAGTGCGACGGCCACATGCTGCTCGCCGTCCGCCACTACGCCGCCACGCCCACGGTGCACACCGCTGTCAAGGTCTTCCATGTGGACCTCGACCGCCGCCGGCTCAAACTGGTCAGAGGCATCGGCGACCGCGCGCTCGTCCTCGGCGCCGACAGGTGCCTCTCCGTCTCGGCCAAGGACCTGCCTGTCACGACCCAGTATCTGCCCGAGGCACTCAGAGCCAAGCTCAGGACGGATGAGAGGCAGAAGATTCGGGAAGCCCACGTCCGTCGCCAGGCCCAGCTAACGGCCCGTGAACCCGAGACGAGCATCGCGGACACAGTACTTATGTGATCAGCTTGGAGAGCAAGATATCTTATCTCATATTGTAATCATGACCGAACTCCCCGTAGGAGTCTCTCTCTTCTTCCTCCACCGATTCGTCGGATTCTAAACCTCCGGCCGTGACGCCGAGGAATTGTATCGTGAATCGTGTGTTCATAATCGTTGAGTGATCGAGGATCTCACACTTGGTATCGAGCCACAAGTCTTCGGATCCGTGGTTCCGGCGCCAAAGAAAATCCGATAGAAAAGGCGAGAGATCCGAGAGGTGGAGGCGATCCGAGAGCGGATCCGCGGTGGTTGGGATCTCCCCGTAGAATCACACCGTGTTTCCAAATCTCGTGGTGGCGGAGAGGTGGCCGACGACAGCGGCGACCACGGAGGCGATCGGGTGCAGCGGATCATTCGGACACAGATTTGCGGCGTGGGCGGTTACTCGCGATCATCCCCGTGAGTGGTAAAATTCCGGCCCAACGGCAGATCCGTGTGTCTTTGGCAGCGATCTCCTGCGGCGGCGGCTGACACTTGTCCCAGGCGCGGCGGTGTGGGGGCAGGTGGAGGAGATGCAGGCGGTGCGACCGGAAATCGCGGTCCTCGAAGAAGCAAGGCGAAGAGCTGCGCAAGCGTGTGTCGAGACTACAACAACTCTGAAATCAATCAACGAGACCTTGAAGCAGCTTGGGTTCGTGGGTACCTCAAGTCGATGGATCACCGAAGAGCATTCAAGCAGCAATGGATTCGAGTGGGAGCCCGGGTAACAGCATTGGAGGCGGATCGTGTGGGTGCCGAGGATGTGCGCATGCCGGCTGTGGAGATTGGTGACTTGGAAAATGGCAAGAGCAAGCAACACCCCGAGGATTGCAGTACCTACCAGCAACATTGCAAGCCGACGAGGGTTTCCAAACACGCCCGTGAATTTCAATCTGGGTGTACGAGCCTGGTAATGCAAGTGAATTCGAGGACAAGTGGGTATCCAAGCTCGAGGGGAGGCAGCTACGGGGCACGACCGCCGAAAACAGAGTTTCCAAAATTTGACGGTGAAAATCCGAAATGGTGGAAGCAGTATGTGAGAAGTACTTTGCTCTCTACTCAGTGGATCATGAAGCATGGGCAAGTTTTGCAACAATGCATTTTGTCGGCAATGCAGCGTTGTGGCTGCAAACATATGAGGCTGAACATGATGTGGATGGATGGGAGGAACTCTGTGTGGCAATCCATAACAAATTCGGTAGAGATAAACATCACAAATACTTGGAGGCTCTGGAACGATGCAAACAAACTCATACAGTGGGCAAGTATTATCAGAAATTTGAGGCCCTCGTACATCGGGTGTTGGTACACAATAGGCATTATGATGAGGCATACTTTGTGACCAAATTTGTGAATGGCCTCCGACATGACATCCGTAGAGCAATCAAACTTCACTCCCCAAGACAATCGATGCAGCACTTGCTCGGGCCGAGAAGCAAGAGGAACTCGCTGGACGAGGATAGACCTTTCAATCACACCAGGTCGAGATATGAGCACAGACAGTAAATACAATCGACCAGGATTCAGTGGCAAGGGAATGTTGGGGCGTGCACCGTAAGAAAAACACAAAAACACAGAGGAGCCAAGTGTCTCGTAAGGGGAAATGGAATGAAAAGTCGCAAACATTGCGAGCTCGACGCAAGGAACGTGGGGAGTGCTTCAAGTGTGGAGACAAATATGCTCCAGGCCACAAATGCAACAAAACAGTGCCCCTGCACATTGTAGAGGAACTACTCGAGAGCTTACACTTGTCCAGCTCTGACAGTGAGGATAATGCCAATGCAGCAAGCAGTAGTGACGAGTCCTTCATGCATATTTCCCAGTATGCTCTGGCGGGTGCAACATCAAAGAAAAGTATACGGCTTCAGGGGACAGTGAATGGGAAACAAGTCCTCCTCCTCATTGATTCGGGTAGTTGTGGGAGCTTTGTCAGCAATACTGCAGTAGAACAATTGGGGTTGGCAACCACTCAAGTGCAACCGGTCACAGTGCAAGTAGCTAACGGTGCAACATCAAAGATCACAACAGCGAAGAATCGACCTCAGCTCGGGAGTGTCAAGGCAAGCAAATTCAAAGGGGACTTGTGGTGTTCCAGATTCCATGCTATGACATAACTCTGGGAATGGATTGGTTGAATGACTCGTGGGAAAATGTGGATTGATTGGCCAAAGAAAAAGTTAAGATTCGACATGAAGGGAAACGCATTACCTTGAAAGGTTGGTCCGACAAAGTAACCAGCTGTGAGCAAATATCTATGACAGAGTTGCAAAGCAATTGGTCGATGATAGAGCAATGGCCGTGTGGTGCGATTGTGCCTGTGTCCGATAGCGCGGAAGCAGCTGCAATGCCATATGAGATCGAGGTGTTGCTCAAAGAAAATGAGGAATGTTTTGCTACCCCTAAAGGACTCGCCGCCTAGCAGGGCATTCGACCACAAAATACCACTCGATGGCGGGAGCTCAACTCCGTCAACGTCAAGCCATACCGATACAACCCACAACGAAGGATGAGATCGAACGACAAATTAAAGACATGATCAAGCAAGGTATTGTTCGACCCAACCGGAGTCCTTTTGCTTCACACTGTAATTCCGGTCAAGAAAAAGATGGCAGCTCGGCGTTTTTGTGTCGATTATCGACAACTGAATGCGCTTACGATAAAGGATCGTTATCCCATGCCGGTGGTGGATGAATTGCTCGATGAACCGTCGGGGTCCATGTACTTCAGTAAATTGGACTTACGATCGGGATATCATCAGATTCGTATGGCTGAGGGAGAAGAAGGGAAGACAGCATTTAAAACACACAGTGGACATTATGAATTTCGTGTTATGCCTTTTGGTCTTACCTCTGCCCCAGCCTACCTTTCACTCAAGAATGAACACGATATTCGCTCACATAACTCGGAAGTTTGTCCTTGTGTTCGTGGATGACGTGTTGATCTACAGCAAGAATCTTGCGTGAACATGTAGAGCACTTGAAACAAGTCTTCCAAATACTGGAGCAGAACAAGTTATATCTCAAGAGGTCGAAATGCACATTTGCACAGAAAACCTTGGAATACTTGGGGCACATAATCAGTGGTGGGGGCGTGTCCACAGACCCTGCGAAAATAGCAGCAGTGCAACAATGGCCGCAGCCAACAAACCTGAAACAGTTGAGAGGATTCCTGGGGTTGGCGTGTATTACAGAAATTCATAAGGCAATTTGGGGTGATCAGTCGCCCCCTGACTAATCTCCTACGCAAGAATATACCGTTTGTCTGGTCGCCAGTGGTCAATGACTCCTTCCAGTCACTCAAAAAAGCATTGGTGCAAGCTCCAGTGTTAGCACTGCCAGACTTCAAGAAGGAATTCGTGTTGGAAACTGATGCGTGTGCCACAGGGGTAGGGGCTGTTCTCATGCAGGAAGGCCATCCTCTGGCATTCTTCAGCAAGGCTTTGGGGCCCAAAAACCAAGCTAATCGTCGATCTACGACAAGGAATGTTTGGCTATACTGCTTGCCATTGATAAATGGAAGACATATTTGGCACATAGGCCTTTCACAATCCACACAGACCAACGCAGCTTAATCCATTTGGGGGATCACAAGTTTAATACCATGATTCAACAGAAAGCCTTTTTCAAGCTGCTTGGGCTGCAATACAAGATAGTCTATAAAAAAGGAAGCACAAACACAGTGGCAGATGCCTTGTCCAGGCGACCACAAGAACTCTGTGCAATTTCCACCAGCACACCCAAGTGGATGGAAACTGTAGTGGAAGGATATCTCAAGGATGAGCAAACCAAACAACTCCTCACGGAACTGAGTGTGCAGTGGAACCAATGAACAAGGATTCTCCCTCTCTGATGGAATAATTCGGAAGAATGGCAAGATCTGGTTGGGAAACAACAAAGAAGCTCACAAAGCAATCTTGCTAGCATTGCACAGCAGTGGCATTGGTGGGCACTCGGGATTCAGAGCCACATACCATCGAGTTCGTCAGATGTTTGCCTGGCCGGGACTGAAACAAGCAGTGATGGCGTATGTGCAGCAATGTGTGACTTGTCAACAAGCTAAATCAGAACACACCAAGACACCGGCAAGCTTCATCCACTTCCTGTTCCTCCCGAAGCTTGGCACACGGTTGGGTTGGATTTCATCGAGGGTTTGCCGTTGTCCAACAAATTTGACACGATCTTGGTGGTGGTTGACAAGATGACCAAATATGGCCATTTCATTCCTCTCAAGCACCCTTTTACGGCAGCTTCGGTGGCACGTGCGTATATGGATAATGTGTATCGTTTGCACAAGCATGCCGAAAGTGCTGATCTCCGATCGTGATAAGGTGTTCATTAGTCGGTTCCGCAGCGAATCGTTCCGTTTGGCAGACACGACACTGAATATGAGCTCCTCCTATCACCCCCAGACGGATGGCCAGACGGAGCGTCTCAACCAATGTTTGGAAACATTCTTGCGCTGCTTTGTGCATGACAACCCCAACAAATGGGCGAAGTGGCTGTCACAAGCGGAATTCTGGTACAATACATCACTGCACTCTGCCCATGGTCGGACTCCATTTGAAGTGTTGTATGGTAGGAAACCAAGACCCTTTGGCTATCTGGAACATGATCAAACAGGCAATCGGGAGCTGGACGAGTGGTTACAAGAAAGAGCACGTATGATACCGTAAATTCAACATCATCCGGCACGAGCGCAACAACGGATGAAAGCACAAGCGAGACAAGAACCGCAGCGAACGCCGGCTCGATGTGGGTGACTGGGTGTATCTGAAACTCGCAGCCTTATGTGCAGCACACGGTGGCCGGAGACCATGTCGAAATTGGGATTCAAGTTCTTTGGACCATTCAAGATTCTCAAGCGGGTTGGCAATGTCTCATACAAGCTTGATCTACCAGAGTCAGCACGAATCCATCCTGTGATCCATGTATCACAACTCAAGAAAGCAGTGAAACCCGGAGCGGTGGTAAGTAAAAATCTACCAGCAGCCTTATTGTCTGATGATATTGCAGTGCAACCACAGCGCATCATTGGGGAGCGGGCGATCAAGCAAGGGCACAAACAGGTGAGTCACCTGCTAATCCAGTGGGAAGGGTGGCCCGAAGAATGCAGCACCTGGGAGAACGTCTTTGTCGTCGTCAACGCGTTTCCGCATGCACCAGCTTGGGGGCAAGCTGGTACTCGAGGAGGGGGTATTGTCACGACCCAGTATCTGCCCGAGGCACTCAGAGCCAAGCTCAGGACGGATGAGAGGCAGAAGATTCGGGAAGCCCACGTCCGTCGCCAGGCCCAGCTAACGGCCCGTGAACCCGAGACGAGCATCGCGGACACGGTACTTATGTGATCAGCTTGGAGAGCAAGATATCTTATCTCATATTGTAATCATGACTGAACTCCTGTAGGAGTCTCTCTCTTCTTCCTCCACCGATTCGTCGGATTCTAAACCTCCCAGCCGTGACGCTGAGGAATTGTATCGTGAATCGTGTGTTCATAATCGTTGAGTGATCGAGGATCTCACAC
>NW_025901140.1:0-23670 GCF_022539505.1 Lolium rigidum | reverse complement strand
GACAGGTTGGCACCTGGTCATCCCGTGTCGTACAGAAAAGGACAACGGTGGACCAAACCACGGAAAGCGATCCCCGACGGCGAGCGCCGCAATCCCCGCCGGCGAGCCCCGCCCTCTACCCCTAACCCGCGCCGTCACCCTCGCCGGCGAGCGCCGCCCTCTACCCCTACCTCGCGCTCGCGGCGTCCATTGCGCTCGCGGCCCCGTCGCTCCTGCTGCGCCTTCCTCGCGGCACACCTCCTCGTGCACCTCGCGGCCGCGGGACCGACGCGGCGGAGAAGGCGGCGGGCCCGCGCTACCACCCGAAGCACCTCCGCCTCTTCTGGCTCAGCACAGCGGCGTTCGCCGCGCTCTTCTCCGGCTCCGCCCGACGACCCCATCGCTTTCGCCAGGCTCGTTCTCTCGCTCCCCCTGCTCTACTTCGCGGTCGACGGCTCCACGGGCCTAGGTGACGACACCACCGCCGCCACCGAGGAGGTAGAGCAGAGCGTTCCTTCTTCCGATTACGCGACGGCGTCGTGGCTCTCGCTGGCGACCTTCAGCTGGATCGACCCGCTCATCACCAAGGGCTCCACAGCGACGATCAGCGACAAGGACGTCCCGCCCGTGGCGCCCGCCGACACCACCGAGGCCGGGAACGCGCTCTTCGTCTCCAACTGGCCCAGCTCCAGCCAATGCAGTTTTTGAAGCTCACTTCAAGTTCCATTCAGAAGAAGCTGGTTTGGTCTTGCATATTGGTGCCAGTTATGTTTTACATTGGACTAGCTCCTTCGATGAACATTATTTACATGTACTTGCTGCACTGAGTAATTTCTGGTACAAGTTCTTCAATATTGGAGTGTCACGCTTATTTGTTCATGTTTGGAGATTCTCTCTTGAGGCTGGATCAACTTTTACTATCATAGAATTGACTGATTATGGTTCAGCTGGGCAGTTGTACATTGCGTTTATTCTCTTCTCTCGAACCAGCAGAACTGAGATTCATCAACAACGTCTGGGGACCATTGGAACTGCAGTCTTGTTGTATCAAAATCTCCAATATACTATACAGCTGCTTATGTCTTTGTTCTCCTGTCTACATGCAGAGAAAAGGATGTACTGTGGTACATGTGAGGCGCGTGGCTACTCCCTGATGCCAATTATTCAGTATATTCAGGTAAAGTGTTTTCTTGTTGGTTGGCCTAGACCTGCTGCAGTTCAACAACATCTTGGATTAGAAAAGATTCAGAGGTTTGGCTTTGAGTTGGGAGGATTTTTTCATGTTTCATGTGCAATATTCCAACTTGATTTGTTGATTCTATCCCATGAATCAAGTTGCTTAGAAACGTTTTTAAAGCTCCGACCCGCAACTGTTCGGCCTGGCTCCACGGAGGGTTGAGCACCGGTGGTCTCAAAGAGATATCCACTTCGGCTTCTTGTAGCTCGTGTTGAACCTTGTGCCGTGGATTCACACATCTGCTAAGTTGAATACACACAATTGCTAAGTTGTATACCCACTAGTGCTAAGTTGCATACCCTACACCAGAGTGACAACAACTTACTTTTAGAGGGTGGAGCAACTATAGCATGCATAAAATGCAACTCAGTGGGGTTATGGTTGCAACAAAAAAAAACGCCATCAACTACAAGTGAGAACAATTTGTTGCTACACACGTCTTAAGTTGCATACCTATTATCGCTAAGTTGTATACGCCTAATGCTAAGTTGTATACTCCTAGTGCTAAGTTGCATACCCCATTTGTGAAGTTGTATACCCCAAATGCAACTTAGTAGGGTCATGGCTCCAACTTAAAAACCAATTGTAGCAAGTTGTTTATTTTTATTAAGTTACATCCATTTACCAACTAGGTTGTAGCTAGATCAAGCAAAGTTGCATGTTGGAGATGATAGGTTGCATTTGCCGACAGTAAATTTGTTGCTTCACATCATTACGCCTAAGTTGCCTACCACTAGTACTAAGTCGGGTAGCACCATCTCTAAGTTTCCTATACTACTATTAGGGTTGCTAGCACCATAATAGTGAAGTTGCACACCACTTAGGTTAACTTGTCTATCTTTGTGGCTAAGTTGCATACCATTAGTACTAAGTCCGCTACCACCATTGTTGTGAAGTTGTGCACCATTATCGTAAATTTGCCTATCGCCACATCTAAGTTGCGCACCATTTGTTATGTAGTTGCATATCGTTGCTACTAAGTTGGGTACATCGAAAACCAAGTTGCCAACGATACTAGTAGTACAAAGTTGCTTGTCTTAGTACTATGAGGTTGCCGACTGTTTTGAGTATCTCGAAAACTAAGTTAGCGACAAAACACAGAAAAATAATTAATTTGCATATCACTTTGTCTAAGTTGTCTAGCATTAGTACTAAGTCGGCTAGCTAGTATCACAGTTGTGAAGTTTTGCAACATTGTCGCGAAGTTGCATACCGTTGCGTCTAAGTTGTGCATTGTTTGTTATAAAGTTGTATTTTCATTGCTACTAAGTTGTCTACCTCAGAATGCAAGGTACCAACGATACTATTAAATATGGTTGGCAACAAGTAGTGCAAAGTTGGAGGTCTAGTATCATGAAGTTGTTCATTGTTATTGCTAGGTGAGTATCTAGAAAGCTAAGTTGGCTACAAAACATAAAAAAATGTAATGAAGCAACTATTTGTACTAAGTTGCTTTTTCCGCAACACTAAGTTGCTTTTCGAAAAAAAAATTGTCGAAATATATACGAATGAGATCTAGTTTCGAAGATCTAGCCGCGAGAGACCCAACGGTGAAAACGGATTGCACTTCCAACATACGGCTTAGAAGTTATGACTTTTTTCTTTTTTTTTGCATCTAATTAAATGTGCATGTGATGTTCCGTATGCTCCACTTTCTATATTTAGTCTGAGGGCTAGATTGGACAAACGAGCCCCCGGAGGCTCCCTAGTCGCGTCCAAATTATATTAGTTGATTAAACTAATATCACGAGTTACTATAGTAATAAAATTGTGAAGGTGGACGTACATCATCAGCAGCATATAACCACAAGAAGCAGATTCTTTGCCGTAGGTCTTCGACTTTACGGTGAGTATTCTATGACAGAACATGGAAAAGGCTTATTTTTTGCCAAGCGAGGTTACGTTAGAACTGGGAAAAATCTCATGGCAAAGGATGACCTTCGGCAAAAAAGCGGAAAAATTCACGGCAAATTATCACCTTCAGCAAAGAAGTGTCCATGTGTCCCCGACGTCCTTCCTTGCCGCGGACGATACGGCGCGACGCTTTGCCGTGAGGCGTTTCCTATAATGATACGATGTTTTATCGCATCAGTTGCAGATACTACCACTCAGAGATCACCAACATGTCAGCCTATCATGATGAGGTCTAAGACCCCGTGTGTGGCCCGATCTTGCGGTTGACCCGAAATCCAAGGAGGGAGAGAGGAAGAGCGCGAGGAACACGAAGAACACGAAGAACACGAAGAACTCACGCACGCACACCAACCCGATACAATCGATACTTACCCCCGTGGTTCGATGGACCACGCCAATAGAATCAACCCGGGAGAGACGCGCGGTAGAATCCCGGAGTGAGAGATCGGTGAGGGAGATGAATCTAGGAGTGGGAGAGAGAGTGGGTGGCACTAGAATCTCACACTCACAAATCCAATCATCCAACAAGGGTAGCCTTGATACAAAGGGGATGAAACCCTAGGGAGACAAAGCTCAAAGTCATCTCTAAGCCTAAATCATGTCTAAAGAGGTAAGGGGGTGACCTAGGTGCTTATATAGGCATACAAGGCAGCTTGGGCCGAACAGGTAAGTGGATGGATAAGTTAAGGCAGTTTGGTGGGTCATTCCCGTCAGATCCGGTTTGGGTCCGGTCTGACCGGGCCTGTGACCGGACGGTCCGGTCATGGGTCCGGTCGACTGGGCGCAAACCGGGAAACTGCGAAGTTTCCGGTCTTCGTCCGGTACGAGGGATCTGCGCCGGTTTGCGCCCGGTTGACCGGGCCTGGGACCGGGGCGTCCGGTTGTGGGTCCGGTCGGACCGGGTCCTGGACCGGCCAGCGTTCGTCTATTCCTTGGAGCGCTCCGAGCGACGTCGGCTTCGGCTTCATGATCATCTCCATGTTCGGCTGCTTCTCTCCTTCCCTTGCACCATGGGAGTTCCTTCTCTCCGGTTCCTCGATGACTCTTGTACCTAATGACATGTAACACACCGACATGAGGTAGCATTCCATCCAAGGTATTGACGAGGTCGAGTGTCGAGAGGAAGGAGTTCACCTTGACATATATGGCGGGGGTTTGTGTTGTTGGTCCACTTGGGGGACTCCTTGGCCATGGTGTAGCGCTTGTTGGTCCACTTGGGGGACTCCTTGGCCATGGTGTAGTGTCGACGATAGGCGGGGCTACATCATCTCCCCCCCCTTGGGGAAGAGTCGTCCTCGACTCTTGTTCCTCCTCACCGACGGTGTAGTCCATGACGCTTGTTCCATGTTGTGGTAGAGGGATAAAGTCGCGGTCGAAGAAGAGCTTGGGGAAAAACAACTTGCAAATGGAAAGCTTGTGCATGCCAAATTGGTGATCTGCGAACAAGAGGCTCTTAATCAAATACGAAGCATCAAGTCGTTTCTCCAAGAGGCGTGTGGTAAAAATGGGAACCAAAAGAGTGTCGATGTATCCAAAATTTGGTGGGGCAAAAGTTTGTGCATGTAAAAGTTTGGTTTGTAAAGTGTCAAAAATGTGATGTGTAGCATTGTCCCACACAAATGGAACAATCAAAAGGCAAGTATCGGTGGCAAAATTTTGGGCAAAATTGTTATGTGCAATGGCAAAGAGATGGAAACTTCTAGCTTGGGAAAGTATGGTTGGCGTGAGCCAAGTATGGGTATCCTCAAGTGTCGAAGAATCCATTTCAATTGCCAAAGGTGAAATAAGAAATCCAAAGAAGAGCAACTTTATGAGTGACGTGTGGCACAAGATGCATAAGGTGTCTCTCACATGTTTGACATGGTCCTTGAGATTCTTGGAGTGTATGATGATAACATCAAGACGTACAACAACCATTGTGCCAACAAGATGTGTCAAGATATGTTGCATAAGAGGCAAAATAGATGACGAGGAATTGGACCAAACCGGAAACTCGACAAGGCAAACCGGAAATACATGTGGGCGAAGGCTTGTGGGAACATACTCTTTGGTGTGATTCCCATGGGTTGGATCCTTGATGGGGTAGCTCTCAATTGCGCGTTTCTTGAGCTCATGCTCCGTAGCGGTGGAAGTTGTCGTGCGGGTACCTATACACACAATAGAGAGAACAAAGAGCGTGTGTGCATGGTAGAGGAACACATCATCCATCATGATGTTCCATGACTTGTGCACATCACCATTAGTGTCAATTAAGATAGTAGGAAATGCATGGCGATGGTGCATATGGCAAGAAGGTGCATTCATGGCATGTGGTAACTCATGATCATCAAAAATAGAGAAGGCTATGGGGGCCATCTCATGGACAATGAAATAAGCATTTTTGCATACCAAGCATAAGAAAGAGCAATTGTTCACAATCTTGGATGCAAGGATCATGGAGTAGTGCAAACATTTTGGGCAAAGCAAGTTCAACATGTTATCATTGTTGTCGACAACCCTATGTAAAGAGCAAGTGTTCATCAAGGGTGTCACAACACTAGTATTATCATAATCATTATCATTGCAAGCAAGCGGGGAAAATGTGAAGCTCTCATAGCATGGCATGGTCATGGTATCACAAGCAATCAATTCCACATGATCAACAATGTTATCAAGCAAAGCATCACATGGGAAAGTGAAAGTAGCATGTGAAGTAGCAAATGGATCCTCGAGATCATGCATGCACTCCAAAGGCATCATGTCCACTAGTGGGATCATGGCATCATCAACACCTATGTTGTTACCTTTGTAGGCCGACTCATTTGAGGTAGGTGTTGTGGAGGTAGGAGGATCCATGTGGTCGACATGTCCATCTTGGAGCAAGCATGGTGAGATATCATCATCTTCATGCACCATGTACATCGTCTCCATGAGCGGGAACTCGTCCTCCGTGGAACCTAGTGCAACATAAGAAGACACAAACGAGGGAGAGGTTAATGTGTTAGCAAATGCGATATCCTCCATGGACCTATCATCTACCTCTCTCAACTCACTTTGTGTATCACTCATGTCCTCCAAACGGAAGCACTCAAACTCACATATGGGGTGGAAGTCACTCAACTCACTATCACTCTCACTCAAGTGGGCTAAGTGGCTCTCATGCTCACATGGGATTGGTGCCAACTCATCAAGTAAGCATAGGGGAGTAGGCTCGACTTTCTCATCTCCATGCGCCTCCTTGGTTGAAGGGAAATTCCCATGCTCAACCATCTCAACTCCATCGCCTCCCAAGTCGTCCTCCATCGGTGGCGCCGTAGTGTCATGGAGAGCTAGGCTCGGATCCACATCATCCTTGCGTTGGCCTTGGAGGTCTTCATCTTGAAGTGTTGGCGCCGTAGGCTTCTTGGTTGCTTGGGCTTGTAGCTCGTCGAAGTGGAGCATGTCGGTGCTCGTCGATGTGCATTGCCATGCCATGTGACCCTTGGCCTTGCATACCTCACATAGGAGATTGGGACATTCCCGTGGAGGGTGGCCTTGTTGCTTGCACTTGTAGCATCGGAGTCCATAGGCATATGACGAGCTAGAGGCCATTGTGGTGGTGGCACAAGAGGTGGAAGTCGCCTCATGAGGAAGGTATGCGCGATGTGCACTTGCCATCGTCGGAGTGGTAGACACCAAATGATGGTGTTTGTCGTCTTTATGTCGAGGATCTCGTCTTCGTGCCTCATCACCATGGCTTGAGTGGTGTCGTCGAAGATCCGTGGAAGATGTTGGTCGATGGCGCTCATGGGGTGGCTTGTGTCGGCGATGATCACGGGGTGACATATGTCGATGGGAGCCATGCGACGGTGGTGGTCGACGACGATCATGAGAAGGTTGATACGTCTCCGACGTATCGATAATTTCTTGTGTTCCATGCCACATTATTGATGATACCTACATGTTTTATGCACACTTTATGTCATATTCGTGCATTTTCTGGAACTAACCTATTAACAAGATGCCGAAGTGCCGCTTCTGTTTTCTCGCTGTTTTTGGTTTCAGAAATCCTAGTAATGAAATATTCTCGGAATCGGACGAAATCAAGACCCAGGTTCCTATTTTCACCGGAAGCATCCGAACACCCGAGAAGGACCGGAGGGGGGCCACAGGCCACCTGCACCATAGGCCGGCGCGGCCCAGGCCCCGGCCGCGCCGCCCTATGGTGTGGCCACCCCTTCGACCCTCCTGCGCCGCCTCTTCGCCTATATAAAGCCCTCCGTCGCGAAAACCCCGATGCGAAAAACCACGATACGGAAAACCTTCCAGAGCCGCCGCCATCGCGAAGCCAAGATCTGGGGGACAGGAGTCTCAGTTCCGGCACGCTGCCGGAGCGGGGAAGTGCCCCCGGAAGGCTTCTCCATCGACACCGCTGCCATCTCCACCGCCATCTTCATCACCGCTGCTGCTCCCATGAGGAGGGAGTAGTTCTCCATCGAGGCTCGGGGCTGTACCGGTAGCTATGTGGTTCATCTCTCTCATATGTGCTTCAATACAATAATCTCATGAGCTGCCTTACATGATTGAGATTCATATGATGATGCTTGTAATCTAGATGTCACTATGCTAGTCAAGTGAGTTTTACTTATGTGATCTCCGGAGACTCCTTGTCCCACGTGTGTAAAGGTGACAAGTGTGTGCACCGTGTGGGTCTCTTAGGCTATATTTCACAGAATACTTATTCACCGTTGAATGGCATAGTGAGGTGCTTATTTATATCTCTTTATGATTGCAATGTGTTTGTATCACAATTTATCTATGTGCTACTCTAGCAATGTTATTAAAGTAGTTTTATTCCTCCTGCACGTGTGCAAAGGTGACAGTGTGTGCACCGTGCTAGTACTTGGTTTATGCTATGATCATGATCTCTTGTAGATTGCGAAGTTAACTATTGCTATGATAATATTGATGTGATCTATTCCTCCTACATATGCATGAAGGTGACGGTGTGCATGCTAGGCTAGTACTTGGTTTAGTCTCGTTGATCTATCTTACACTAAAGGTTACTAAAACATGAGCATTATTGTGGAGCTTGTTAACTCCGGCATTGAGGGTTCGTGTAATCCTACGCAATGTGTTCATCATCCAACAAAAGTGTAGAGTATGCATTTATCTATTCTGTTATGTGATCAATGTTGAGAGTGTCCACTAGTGAAAGTGGAATCCCTAGGCCTTGTTCCTAAATACTGCTGAGTTACTACTGCTTGTTTACTGTTTTACTGCGTTACTACTGCTGCAATACTACCACCATCAACTACACGCCAGCAAGCTATTTTCTGGCACCGTTGCTACGATTTATTCATACCACCTGTATTTCACTATCTCTTCGCCGAACTAGTGCACCTATTAGGTGTGTTGGGGACACAAGAGACTTCTTGCTTTGTGGTTGCAGTGGTTGCATGAGAGGGATATCTTTGACCTCTTCCTCCCCGAGTTCGATAAACCTTGGGTGATCCACTTAAGGGAAAACTTGCCGCCGTTCTACAAACCTCTGCTCTTGGGGGCCCAACACCGTCTACAGAAAGGAGGGGGAACGTAGACATCAAGCTATTTTCCGGCGCCGTTGCCGGGGAGGAAAGGTAAAAAGGCACTCATACTCCGGTTCCGGGTAACAAGTACTTTTCTCGGCGCCATTGTGTTTGTGCTCGAAGCTATTTCCTTTAGATCCCGCAATTGCATCTTGTTGTTTCTTGTTTACACTAGTTTGGCATAATGTACAAGAGTGAGCTTCTTATTCTATTTCCTGATTTAAAACATGGATTGTTTGATGCGAAAATTAAAAAACCTATGGAATCTTATTTGCATGCCGGTAGTAATTTTAGTATGAACGCTTTGAACACCATTGTTGATAATGATATAGAAAGTTCTAAGCTTGGGGAAGCTGGTTTTCATGATCTTTTTAGTCCCCCAAGCATTGAGGAGAAAATTTTCTTTGATGATACTTTGCCTCCTATTGATGATTATAATAGTGGTCTTTTGGTACAACCTACTATGGAGAGTAAATTTTATTGTGATTATACTATGCCTCCTACACTTGATGAGAATAATAATGATAGCTACTTTGTTGAATTTGCTCCCGCTATTACTAATAAAATTGATTATGCTTATGTGGAGAGTAATAATTTTATGCATGAGACTCATGATAAGAATGCTTTATGTGATAGTTATATTGTTGAGTTTTCTCATGATGCTACTGAAAGTTATTATGAGAGAGGAAAATATGGTTGTAGAAATTTTCATGTTACTAAAATGCCTCTCTATGTGCTGAAATTTTTGAAGCTACACTTGTTTTATCTTCCTATGCTTGTTACTTTGCTCTTCATGAACTTGTTTATTTACAAGATTCCTATGCATAGGAAGCATGTTAGACTTAAATGTGTTTTGAATTTGCCTCTTGATGCTCTCTTTTGCTTCACATACTATTTCTTGCGAGTGCATCATTAAAACTGCTTGAGGCCATCTTAATGGCTAAAAAGAAAGAACTTCTTGGGAGATAACCCATGTGTTATTTTGCTACAGTACTTTGTTTTATATTTGTGTCTTGGAAGTTGTTTACTACTGTAGCAACCTCTCCTTATCTTAGTTTTGTGTTTTGTTGTGCCAAGTAAAGTCTTTAATAGTAAAGTGAATACTAGATTTGGATTACTGCACAGTTCCAGATTTCTTTGCTGTCACGAATCTGGGTCTAATTCTCTGTAGGTAACTCAGAAAATTATGCCAATTTACGTGAGTGATCCTCAGATATGTACGCAACTTTCATTCAATTTGGGCATTTTCATTTGAGCAAGTCTGGTGCCCTTTTAAAATTCGTCTTTACGGACTGTTCTGTTTTGACAGATTCTGCCTTTTATTTCGCATTGCTTCTTTCGCTGTGTTGGGTGGATTTCTTTGTTCCATTACCTTCCAGTAGCTTTGAGCAATGTCCAGAAGTGTTAAGAATGATTGTGTCACCTCTGAACATGTGAATTTTTAATTATGCACTAACCCTCTAATGAGTTTGTTTCGAGTTTGGTGTGGAGGAAGTTTTCAAGGGTCAAGAGAGGAGGATGATATACTATGATCAAGGAGAGTGAAAGCTCTAAGCTTGGGGATGCCCCGGTGGTTCACCCCTGCATATTCTAAGAAGACTCAAGCGTCTAAGCTTGGGGATGCCCAAGGCATCCCCTTCTTCATCGACAAATTATCGAGGTTCCTTCTCTTGAAACTATATTTTTATTCGGCCACATCTTATGTACTTTACTTGGAGCGTCTGTGTGCTTTTGTTTTTGTTTTTGTTTGAATAAATGCTTGTGTGGGAGAGAGACACGCTCCGCTGGTTCATATGAACACATGTGTTCTTCGCTTTATCTTTTAGTGTTCATGGCGAAGTTTCTTCTTCGTTAATTTGTTATATGGTTGGAATTGGAAAATGATACATGTAGTAAATTGCTATAATGTCTTGGATAATGTGATACTTGGCAATTGTTGTGCTCATGTTTAAGCTCTTGCATCATATGCTTTGCACCTATTAATGAAGAAATACATAGAGCTTGCTAAAATTTGGTTTGCATAATTGGTCTCTCTAAGGTCTAGATAATTTCTAGTAAGGTGTTTGAACAACAAGGAAGACGATGTATAGTCTTATAATCCTTGTAATATGTCTTTTATGTGAGTTTTGCTGTACTAGTTCATACTTGTGTTTGTTTCAAATAACCTTGCTAGCCTAAACCTTGTATCGAGAGGAAATACTTCTCATGCATCCAAATACTTGAGCCAACCACTATGCCATTTGTGTCCACCATACCTACCTACTACATGGTATTTCTCCGCCATTCCAAAGTAAATTGTTTGAGTGCTACCTTTAAACAATTCAAAATTTATCACCTCTGATTTGTGACAATGTTTTATAGCTCATGAGGAAGTATGTGGTGTTTATCTTTCAATCTTGTTGGGCAACTTTCACCAATGGACTAGTGGCTTCATCCGCTTATCCAATAATTTTGCAAAAAGAGCTGGCAATGGGATTCCCAGTCCCAAATTAATTAACAAAAATAGACACTCCTCCATGGTATGTGATTGTTGGACGGCACCCGAAGGATTCGGTTAGCCATGGCTTGTGTAAGCAAAGGTTGGGAGGAGTGTCATCATAATAAAACTAAAATAAAAAGGCACTCCTTCATGGTATGAGATTGTTGGCGGGCACCCGAGGGTTCGGTTAGCCATGGTTTGTGAAAGAAATGTTGGAAGGAGTGCCATCCAAAAATAAAATAAAATGGGAGCCGCTCTTTGAAGGTTTGTCTGGCAAGGGGGTTAGAGTACCCGCTACCATTCGTTGACAACAACATACACCTCTCAAAACTTTATTTTTTATGCTCTCTTTATGTTTTCAAAATCAAAGCTCTAGCACAAGTATAGCAATCGATGCTTTCCTCTTTGAAGGACCATTCTTTTTACTTTTATGTTGAGTCAGTTCACCTATCTCTCTCCACCTCAAGAAGCAAACATTTGTGTGAACTATGCATTGATTCTTACATACTTGCTTATTGCATTTGTTATATTGCTTTGCATTGACAATTATCCATGAGATATATATGTTATAAGTTGAAAGCAACCGCTGAAACTTCATCTTCCTTTGTGTTGCTTCAATGCCTCTACTTTGAATTATTGCTTTATGAGTTAACTCTTATGCAAGACTTATTGATGCTTGTCTTGAAAGTACTATTCATGAAAAGTCTTTGCTTTATGATTCACTTGTTTACTCATGTCATTACCATTGTTTTGATCGCTGCATTCATTACATATGTTTACAATATGATCAAGTTTATGATGGCATGTCACTCCAGAAATTATCTTTGTTATCGTTTTACCTGCTCGGGACGAGCGGAACTAAGCTTGGGGATGCTGATACGTCTCCGACGTATCGATAATTTCTTGTGTTCCATGCCACATTATTGATGATACCTACATGTTTTATGCACACTTTATGTCATATTCGTGCATTTTCACGGAACTAACCTATTAACAAGATGCCGAAGTGCCGGTTGCTTTTTCTCGCTGTTTTTGGTTTCAGAAATCCTAGTAACGAAATATTCTCGGAATCGGACGAAATCAAGACCCGGGTTCCTATTTTCACCGGAAGCATCCAGAACACCCGAGAAGGACCGAGAGGGGGCCACAGGCCACCCGGACCATAGGCCGGCGCGGCCCGGGCCCTGGCCGCGCCGCCCTATGGTGTGGCCACCCCTTCGACCCTCTCGCGCCGCCTCTTCGCCTATATAAAGCCTCTGTCGCAAAAACCCGATGCGAAAAACCACGATACGGAAAACCTTCCGGAGCCGCCGCCATCGCGAAGCCAAGATCCGGGGACAGGAGTCTCGTTCCGGCACGCTGCCGGAGCGGGGAAGTGCCCCCGGAAGGCTTCTCCATCGACACCGCTGCCATCTCCACCGCCATCTTCATCACCGCTGCTGCTCCCATGAGGAGGGAGTAGTTCTCCATCGAGGCTCGGGGCTGTACCGGTAGCTATGTGGTTCATCTCTCTCCTATGTGCTTCAATACAATAATCTCATGAGCTGCCTTACATGATTGAGATTCATATGATGATGCTTGTAATCTAGATGTCACTATGCTAGTCAAGTGAGTTTTACTTATGTGATCTCCGGAGACTCCTTGTCCCACGTGTGTAAAGGTGACGAGTGTGTGCACCGTGTGGGTCTCTTAGGCTATATTTCACGAGAATACTTATTCACTCGTTGAATGGCATAGTGAGGTGCTTATTTATATCTCTTTATGATTGCAATGTGTTTGTATCACAATTTATCTATGTGCTACTCTAGCAATGTTATTAAAGTAGTTTTATTCCTCCCGCACGTGTGCAAAGGTGACGAGTGTGTGCACCGTGCTAGTACTTGGTTTATGCTATGATCATGATCTCTTGTAGATTGCGAAGTTAACTATTGCTATGATAATATTGATGTGATCTATTCCTCCTACATATGCATGAAGGTTACGGTGTGCATGCTATGCTAGTACTTGGTTTAGTCTCGTTGATCTATCTTACACTAAAGGTTACTAAAACATGAGCATTATTGTGGAGCTTGTTAACTCCGGCATTGAGGGTTCGTGTAATCCTACGCAATGTGTTCATCATCCAACAAAAGTGTAGAGTATGCATTTATCTATTCTGTTATGTGATCAATGTTGAGAGTGTCCACTAGTGAAAGTGGAATCCCTAGGCCTTGTTCCTAAATACTGCTGAGTTACTACTGCTTGTTTACTGTTTTACTGCGTTACTACTGCTGCAATACTACCACCATCAACTACACGCCAGCAAGCTATTTTCTGGCACCGTTGCTACTACTTATTCATACCACCTGTATTTCACTATCTCTTCGCCGAACTAGTGCACCTATTAGGTGTGTTGGGGACACAAGAGACTTCTTGCTTTGTGGTTGCAGGGTTGCATGAGAGGGATATCTTTGACCTCTTCCTCCCCGAGTTCGACAAACCTTGGGTGATCCACTTAAGGGAAAACTTGCTGCTGTTCTACAAACCTCTGCTCTTGGGGGCCCAACACTGTCTACAGGAAAGGAGGGGGAACGTAGACATCAAAGGTGTATGTCAATGACGATCCTTGACATGCCTAGATGATGGCTCATGCGGCTTGGCATAGTGCTTGTGGCGCCTTGTGGAGCTTGGAGAAGAGTGTCGATGACGATCATGTTGGGGACGCTCTTGATGCTCCATATGATGAACTCGCCGTAGATGATCATGTGCATAAGCACTCTCATGGTGGCGCCTTGTGGAGCTCGGAGAAGTGTGTCGATGACGCTCATGATGGGGACGCTCTTGATGATCCATAAGATGGTGCCATCGTGGAGGTCCTCTATCTTCATATGTAGCTCCATTGGCCAAGTAGGTGACTAGGTGAGGCTCCGCCGTGGTGTCGATGTCGTAGGCGTGGCGTTGCTCCACCATGTCGTCGATGTCGTACTCATGGCGTTTCTCCACCATGTCGTCCATGAGTGGTGAGCCATTGTCGATGTAGAGCTCGGCGATGTCGTCCTCAAGGTGGTGCTCCACCATGTCGTCCATGCTTGATGAGCCATTGTCGATGTAGAGCTCGTCGAAGTCGTCCTCAAGGTGGTGCTCCACCATGTCGTCCATGTCGATGATGCTTGCGGGGCTATAGTCGTAGTAGAGCTCCACATGTTCCTCCACATCCGCGGTGCTTGAAGAGGTATCCTCCTCGAAGTGCTCCATGTACTCCTCCGTGTCCTCTTGGTCGCTATACATGTTAGCATGACAAGATCTATATGGTGTATGTTAGTGGAAGGAGACTACCTCGCACTCTTACCAAGGTAAGATAGTATTGAGGCAATCCACCAAGCCGAAAGCAAGATCAAGTGTATCGGGAACACACGCAAAACCACACGCAAACGCTAGCAAATATGGTGTTAGGCGAGTGTTGTGGAAAGCCAAAAGACAAATCCAAGATCGAGTATGTTGTTAAAAGTGGGTAAGGTCCAAGAATCCAAATGTCAATGTGAAGATCACTATAACACGGAAAAGTTGTGGAACACACACACGAGATAAGCGGGGTTAGTGCAACCAAAAGTGAGCGGAAAAGTGTATGTACGGATGCTCGGTGTCACACTAACACAAGGAGAGGCAAAGCTTTGGTTGCAAAAGAAGAGACAACTAGATTCACACGCGGCCTCTCTTCTCGTATCTCTCTTTGCTTAAAAGCTTTTTCTCTTTTGTATATGGTGGCCCTTTGCACTCGTTTGTATCTTTGGTGGCACTTGGACACTTTTGTATGTATGGGCGTATGGATGTATGGATGTATGGATGTATGGTGCTACTCGCACTCTTTTTGTGTTTTTGGGGCTTTTTCAGGCACTATGTTAGCGTTAGCCTCGCTTTTGCTATCTTGCCACACGAGTGTTTGCTTGGATGCCTTACTCAACACGACACACACACCTCACAATGCGGGGCCACGTGCAATGTCTCGCAACACTAGACAAGCAATGCTCGATAGGATAGATCGCAAAAGGAAGAGGGGTTACAAGGTGACAGCTGCAAGTTATACCTGCGATGGTGGTGGTGGTGGTGGTGGTGGAGATCGCCGGATGTCGAGGTCGAAGGAGGGCGCGAAGATGCGCCCGGTCTGGGGCCCGGTTGGACCGGCGCCTGGACCGGCCTGTCCGGTTTCCGCCCGGTCGACCGGGTTCTGTGCTGGCTCGTCCGGTCTGTGGCCCGGTTGACCGGGTTCTGTGCTGGCTCGTCCGGTCTGTGGCCCGGTTGACCGGGTTCGAAACCGGGTTTCACGATTTGGAGCTTTCTCTCTCCTGTTCTTCCCCAAACCAAGACCAAATCGACCAAATCGAAGGGAAACGATGGAATTGGAGGCTCAAAGTTGGGGAAATAGTAGATCAAGCACAACAACACCAAATCCACGGACCAAAACCACTCAAAACGCAACCAAATCGCAGATCGGTCAAGAGGCAAATTAGGGCTATTTTTTGGGGATTTTTGGGGAAATTTTTTAGAGACGAAATTGGATGGGTGGGGGGTCAAATCCGCGGAAACCAAAGGCTGCTGATACCATATGATGAGGTCTAAGACCCCGTGTGTGGCCCGATCTTGCGGTTGACCCGAAATCCAAGGAGGGAGAGAGGGAGAGCGCGAGGAACACGAAGAACACGAAGAACACGAAGAACTCACGCACGCACACCAACCCGATACAATCGATACTTACCCCCGTGGCTCGATGGACCACGCCAATAGAATCAACCCGGGAGAGACGCGCGGTAGAATCCCGGAGTGAGAGATCGGTGAGGGAGATGAATCTAGGAGTGGGAGAGAGAGTGGGTGGCACTAGAATCTCACACTCACAAATCCAATCATCCAACAAGGGTAGCCTTGATACAAAGGGGATGAAACCCTAGGGAGACAAAGCTCAAAGTCATCTCTAAGCCTAAATCATGTCTAAAGAGGTAAGGGGTGACCTAGGTGCTTATATAGGCATACAAGGCAGCTTGGGCCGAACAGGTCAGTGGATGGATAAGTTAAGGCAGTTTGGTGGGTCATTCCCGTCAGATCCGGTTTGGGTCCGGTCTGACCGGGCCTGTGACCGGGCGGTCCGGTCATGGGTCCGGTAGACCGGGCGCAAACCGGGAAACTGCGAAGTTTCCGGTCTTCGTCCGGTACGAGGGAGCTGCGCCGGTTTGCGCCCGGTTGACCGGGCCTGGGACCGGGGCGTCCGGTTGTGGGTCCGGTCGGACCGGGTCCTGGACCGGCCAGCGTTCGTCTATTCCTTGGAGCGCTCCGAGCGACGTCGGCTTCGGCTTCATGATCATCTCCATGTTCAGCTGCTTCTCTCCTTCCCTTGCACCATGGGAGTTCCTTCTCTCCGGTTCCTCGATGACTCTTGTACCTAATGACATGTAACACACCGACATGAGGTAGCATTCCATCCAAGGTATTGACGAGGTCGAGTGTCGAGAGGAAGGAGTTCACCTTGACATATATGGCGGGGGTTTGTGTTGTTGGTCCACTTGGGGGACTCCTTGGCCATGGTGTAGCGCTTGTTGGTCCACTTGGGGGACTCCTTGGCCATGGTGTAGTGTCGACGATAGGCGGGGCTACATCATATCAGGTACATAATTTTTTGTAATATATATATCTACATACTATTATCTAAATTATAACTTCTTCTAATTTCTCATCCATTTACTAAACAAATTACAACCAAGGAATGCACGAATTGTTTCTGCTAAAATTGGTAAATGGTCAACTTCCAAGGAATGGTTGCCCATGCGGGAATTGTGTTTCTCATGTGGAATTTATATTATTTTGTCTGTTATATATGCATATGTTTTGAGTATGCCATATGTAGGTAAAACGTCTAATCAAGAAAATATATCCAGCATATTTATAATATCAATGAAAAATTCATCTGCAAGTATTATTGACATCCATATTTATATATTTGGTAACATACTAACTATGACCCCGTGAGGGGCCTGGGTGATATATATTGCTTTGCTCATATCGAACAAATCCCAACATGACTGTAGGTTTGCAAGGCCGAGGAAGGTACTGAGTCTCGATGAGTGATGACACCTTTTATCGGCCTCACGCCGAGGAAGTTTCTCCTTGGTAGCAAGGTATACATGACAAGCTTGATATAGATCTGGTGAGAAGCGATATCGTCTACATATTAGATTCATTGACATCCACATCTTGAGAAAGCGGTGGTATTTAGTGGACTATCACACTTTTAGTGGACTATCACACTTTGCGGCGGTCTACGTACTCCGCGCAGTGGTCATGGACCTCCAGACCGACAAAGTGAACTCAACACGCTCAGGTCATACTTTCGTTTTCGGGCAGTCCAGCGCGAAGAGGCACTACTACACAGACAGGGTTGAGCAGTTTAATCCCTGAAAGTAGAGTATAAAGGTTGGACTATAGAGTCGACATATCTTAGTTGTTTAGGTTCATGAACATCCAGGGCACATACTCAAAAGCGGGTACGAATCCATTGCATGGTTCATTTCGATGCTTGACTATGATACATTTAGTATGAGGTCACGTTCACTTGAACGCCCGACTGTCCCAAGTCTTCGTGTCAACGCAGCCAATACGCGACTTCCAATTAGTTTTCCGTCAGTTTTGAAGAGTGATATAATTCACGCCACTGTTTGTAAGGTTCTAACCGAGAATTATTCATCAAAGATTCTAAATATTAATTTGGAAACTTCAAATTTGTAGAATCTGCAAAAGATATTGTCCGGTAAGAATTCAATTAAATATTACTTTTGGACACAAAACATAATTTAAGGAGGTGACAGATTTCCACTATATTTTTCATTTCGAAATTACTATACTTCCTTGATGTGTTTTTGTTGTACATAGATACAAACATATATGTTTTTAATCTCTCTAGAGAAAAAAAGATGGAAGATCAAGAAATTTTAAAAGTTTGATATCATTAGATAAAAAGATAATGGCACAATATAGTAAAAATTAGAAATACGAGCCATGATGAGCGAGATATTATAAAATGTAATGTTATAACATTTTCTTTTTCAACTACTCCGTAGATGAAAACATGACAGCACTAATTACACTATGATTAGTATATGGGCAAGAATACATTGCACTAATCAAATAATACATCTACCGTAGCCTTCATGATAAGACGAGTCGGAGAAAAGAACACAAGATTTAGATATGAGTGTGATTTTAGATTTAGTTCTATGACCAAAAAAGATGAAAAGAAAATTCGACTACAAAACCGATAATGTACTTAGCAATTAATGTGTAGAAATTTTGTGCGTTGACAAGTTCTTTATAGAACTATCTTTAAAAAAAAATAAGAACCCAAATTCGCATCCCTGAAGACTTAAACCTGGGTGGCTGAGTTGTACATCAACTTCCCTAACCAAGTGAGCTAGGCTCACTTCTTTCTTTATAGAACTATCATTCATAACTATATAAAATCACATGGTTCTAAATAATAACCAAAGCTCATACAGTAAACACCTTGAAAAATCCAAAACATGATTCTCACTAATATCTCAAAAATCTAGCCGCGCTAGAGCGCGGGTTAACCTGCTAGTTTTATCTTAATTAACATGAGTCCTAGTGCTAGAGGTGGATCCAATAATCCCTGAGAACACTTTATCTTATAAAGTTCCAACCCTTTTTATATAACGTTTTTACTGCTTTATTTACTTTTCATGTAAACATTTACAACACCCCTTTAATCATTTTCAGATTAGAAAACAATTATTAAGTAATCATTAGTAGAAAGTAGCAAGGGGCATTAAGATCACTACTAGTATCTCCTCGTGGTTCGATACTCTTATTTTGGAACTAGCTACACCTGATATGTGTTCTTGCAGTCATCATGAAGCCCAGCACACCTGTGGCATCGGGCCTGCATTGGAAGTACGGATCGTAGTCTCTAACGCCCTATAGAATGACCATGAACATGTCCCTTGACATCTTGTACCGTCGCTGGAACAAATATTCCGGGTACACCGGATTAGTGTGGTCGAAGTAGTTAACGAGGGAGCTCCTCGGTAATGCCAACCATGAGAGATTTACCCAGGTTCGAGGCCCTCGATGAGGTAAAACCCTTACTCCTAGTTGTCTGATCTTGATTATGGGTGAAATCGATTACAATGGGGCAGCCGATAGACTGCGTGGCGGTGATCTCGCCGGAAGGCAATGTTTCTAGGGTTTGGTGTGTGCGTGGTTGTATGCGATTGTGTGGATAGGATCCGGCAGGCCCTTTCCTGGCCTTTATATAGGAGGCCAGGTCTCAAGAGTCCTGCATGGATTCGACTAGGTTACATCAAGATCTAATCTATCTTTTCCTAAATCGATGTCTCCTTGCCTTGTCCGCCAAGAATCCGTCTCCTTCTATCTTTCCACCGTTGCAACTGACGTATTGGTCCATCTTAGGTTGCGGTGATTCTCATGGTCTCCCTGTTGCGCCAGAGGAGGTAATGCTCACATCAGTAGTCCTTCTGGAGCCGGAGGTGCCTTCCACTCTACTGTGCGGCAGGTTTGAGCGGCCCTGCACAGATCCCCAGTGCACCGCTGTCTGGCTGGCATTGTGCTCGTGGAGGATGGAGGCCGCAACATAAGCCATGTTCTGCGTTGTCTGTTCGGACTCGTTGTCGGAAGAGGAGTCAATGACCTCATTGCGGAATTTTTTGAGTGACTTCCACATGTCCATATGCGTGGGTAGTGATGTCTACGCACGCTTCTATTCTTATAGACAGTGTTGGTGAAAGTGCATGGAGCCCCCATGTGTGGTTTTGGTAATTGATGACAATCTCTATGGACTAATGTTTGCATTGAGTTATATTTGTAGGAGTGGTCCATAGTCAATGCTTGAACCATATGTTGGCTTCAAGGTTGCAATAAGTGTCAATTATGTCTTGAAGATGAAGACGTAGTGAGCCCTCAAAGTTAACTTCAAGACATCAACATGATGAAGAATGAAAAAATGAAGCGCAAGTTCAAGATGAGCCAACTCGAAGAGATCATATGCTTGAAGTTTGCCATCCGTAGTGATCATGGATATGTGAAGATGCGCCGAAGAAGAATCTCTCCCATGGTGGATTATGGGGGAGCAATCCACAAAACTTCGTCAAGCAAGCACAATCAAGAAAGGTGTTCCATCTTATTGCGGTCAATATCATCATCATCGAGCTCAAGAGGAACGTTCAAGGTTAAGGTTTGCTCTTGATAGGGTTTCTTTCTTACCGGTCTCATGGTGTAGTTGGAGGCCGGTTTATAATTTAGTTTTCGTATGATACGCGTACAGCACGCGTCCGTTGGGAACCCCAAGAGGAAGGTGTGATGCGTACTGCGGCAAGTTTTCCCTCAGTACGAAACCAAGGTTTATCGAACCAGTAGGAGCCAAGAAGCACGTCGAAGGTTGATGGCGGCGGGATGTAGTGCGGCGCAACACCAGGGATTCCGGCGCCAACGTGGAACCTGCACAACACAACCAAAGTACTTTGCCCCAACGAAACAGTGAGGTTGTCAATCTCACCGGCTTGCTGTAACAAAGGATTAGATGTATAGTATGGATGATGATTATTTGCAGAAAACAGTAGAACAAGTATTGCAGTAGATTGTATTCAATGTAAAAGAATGGACCGGGGTCCACAATTCACTAGAGGTGTCTCTCCCATAAGATAAATAGCATGTTGGGTGAACAAATTACAGTCGGGCAATTGACAAATAGAGAGGGCATGACAATGCACATACATGATATGATAAGTATAGTGAGATTTAATTGGGCATTACGACAAAGTACATAGACCGCTATCCAGCATGCATCTATGCCTAAAAAGTCCACCTTCGAGGTTATCATCCGAACCCCTTCCAAGTATTAAGTTGCAAACAACGGACAATTGCATTAAGTATGGTGTGTAATGTAATCAATAACTACATCCTCGGACATAGCATCAATGTTTTATCCCTAGTGGCAACAGACACATCCACAACCTTAGAACTTTCCGTCACCGTCCCAGCATTTAATGGAGGCATGAACCCACTATCGAGCATAAATACTCCCTCTTGGAGTTAAGAGTAAAAACTTGGCCGAGCCTCTACTAATAACGGAGAGCATGCAAGATCATAAACAACACATAGATAATAGATTGATAATCAACATAACATAGTATTCTCTATCCATCGGATCCCGACAAACACAACATATAGCATTACAGATAGATGATCTTGATCATGTTAGGCAGCTCACAAGATCCGACAATGAAGCACATAAGGAGAAGACGACCATCTAGCTACTGCTATGGACCCATAGTCCAGGGTGAACTACTCACTCATCACTCCGGAGGCGACCATGGCGGTGAAGAGTCCTCCGGGAGATGATTCCCCTCTCCGGCAGGGTGCCGGAGGCGATCTCCAGAATCCCCCGAGATGGGATTGGCGGCGGCGGCGTCTCAGTAAGGTTTTCCGTATCGTGGCTCTCGGTACTGGGGGTTTCGCGATGGAAGCTTTAAGTAGGAGGAAGGGCAGCCTCGGAGGGATCACGGGGGCCCCACACAACAGGGCCGCGCGGGCCCTATGCTGGCCGCGCCGCCCTGTTGTGGCGGCGCCTCGTGGCCCCACTTCGTTTCCCTTTCGGTCTTCTGGAAGCTTCGTGCAAAAATAGGACCCTGGGCATTGATTTCGTCCAATTCCGAGAATATTTCCTTACTAGGATTTCTGAAACCAAAAACAGCAGAAACGACAGAATCGGCTCTTCGACATCTCGTTAATAGGTTAGTGCCGGAAAATGCATAAATATGACATAAAGTATGTATAAAACATGTAGATATCATCAATAATGTGGCATGGAACATAAGAAATTATTGATACGTCGGAGACGTATCAGCATCCCCAAGCTTAGTTCTCGCTCGTCCCGAGCGAGTAAACGATAACAAAGATAATTTCTGGAGTGACATGCCATCATAAACTTGATCATACTATTGTAAGCATATGTAATGAATGCAGCGATCAAAACAATGGTAATGACATGAGTAAACAACTGAATCATAAAGCAAAGACTTTTCATGAATAGTACTTCAAGACAAGCATCAATAAGTCTTGCATAAGAGTTAACTCATAAAGCAATAAATCAAAGTAAAGGTATTGAAGCAACACAAAGGAAGATTAAGTTTCAGCGGTTGCTTTCAACTTATAACATGTATATCTCATGGATATTGTCAATGTAAAGTAATATAACAAGTGCAATATGCAAGTATGTAGGAATCAATGCACAGTTCACACAAGTGTTTGCTTCTTGAGGTGGAGAGAGATAGGTGAACTGACTCAACATAAAAGTAAAAGAAAGGTCCTTCAAAGAGGAAAGCATCGATTGCTATATTTGTGCTAGAGCTTTTATTTTGAAAACATGAAACAATTTTGTCAACGGTAGTAATAAAGCATATGTATCATGTAAATTATATCTTACAAGTTGCAAGCCTCATGCATAGTATACTAATAGTGCCCGCACCTTGTCCTAATTAGCTCGGATTACCGGGATTATCGCAATACACATGTTTTAACCAAGTGTCACAAAGGGGTACCTCTATGCCGCTCGTACAAAGGTCTAAGGAGAAAGCTCGCATTTGGATTTCTCGCTTTTGATTATTCTCAACTTAGACATCCATACCGGGACAACATAGACAACAAATAATGGACTCCTCTTTAATGCATAAGCATGTAGCAACAATTAATGTTCTCATATGAGATTGAGGATATATGTCCAAAACTGAAACTTCCACCATGATTCATGACTTTAGTTAGCGGCCCAATGTTCTTCTCTAACATTATGCATGCTCTAACCATTAAATGAGTGGTAAATCCCCTTACTTCAGACAAGACGGACATGCATAGCAACTCACATGATATTCAACAAAGAGTTGATGGCGTCCCCAGGAACATGGTTATCGCACAGCAAACAACTTAATAAGAGATAAAGTGCATAAGTACATATTCAATACCACAATAGTTTTTAAGCTATTTATCCCATGAGCTATATATTGCAAAGGCGAATGATGGAAATTTAAAGGTAGCACTCAAGCAATTTACTTTGGAATGGCGGAGAAATACCATGTAGTAGGTAGGTATGGTGGACACAAATGGCATAGTGGTTGGCTCAAGGATTTTGGATGCATGAGAAGTATTCCCTCTCGATACAAGGTTTAGGCTAGCAAGGTTATTTGAAACAAACACAAGGATGAACCGGTGCAGCAAAACTCACATAAAAGACATATTGTAAACATTATAAGACTCTACACCGTCTTCCTTGTTGTTCAAAACTCAATACTAGAAATTATCTAGACTTTAGAGAGACCAAATATGCAAACCAAATTTTAGCAAGCTCTATGTATTTCTTCATTAATGGGTGCAAAGTATATGATGCAAGAGCTTAAACATGAGCACAACAATTGCCAAGTATCAAATTATTCAAGACATTTTAGAATTACTACATGTAGCATTTC
>NW_025901139.1:0-13144 GCF_022539505.1 Lolium rigidum | reverse complement strand
GAAGGTGGACTTTTTAGGCATAGATGCGCTTGGATGGCGGTCTATGTACTTTGTCGTAATGCCCAATTAAATCTCACTATACTTATCATGACATGTATGTGCATTGTTATACCCTCTCTATTTGTCAATTGCCCGACTGTAATTTGTTCACCCAACATGCTTTTATCTTATGGGAGAGACACCTCTAGTGAACTGTGGACCCCGGTCCATTCTTTTAATACTGAAATACAAATCTGCTGCAATACTTGTTTTACTCGTTTTCTCTCGCAAACAATCATCTTCCACACAATACGGTTAACCCTTTGTTATAGCAAGCCGGTGAGATTGACAACCTCACTGTTTCGTTGGGGCAAAGTACTTTGGTTGTGTTGTGCAGGTTCCACGTTGGCGCCGGAATCCCTGGTGTTGCGCCGCACTACATCCCGCCGCCATCAACCTTCAACGTGCTTCTTGGCTCCTCCTGGTTCGATAAACCTTGGTTTCTTTCCGAGGGAAAACTTGCTGCTGTGCGCATCATACCTTCCTCTTGGGGTTCCCAACGAACGTGTGAGTTACACGCCATCAAGCTCTTTTTCCGGCGCCGTTGCCGGGAGATCAAGACACGCTGCAAGGGGAGTCTCCACTTCTCAATCTCTTTACTTTGTTTTTGTCTTGCTTTATTTTATTTACTACTTTGTTTGCTGCATTATATCAAAACACAAAAAAAATTAGTTGCTAGTTTTACTTTATTTACTGTCTTGCACTCTATATCGAAAACACAAAAAAATTAGTTTACTTGCATTTACTTTATTTAGTTTGTTTTATTTACTACTGCTAAAATGGCCACCCCTGAAAATACTAAGTTGTGTGATTTCACTAGCACAAATAATAATGATTTCCTATGCACACCTATTGCTCCACCTGCTACTACAGCAGAATTCTTTGAAATTAAACCTGCTTTACTAAATCTTGTTATGCGAGAGCAATTTTCCGGTGTTAGTTCTGATGATGCTGCTGCCCATCTCAATAATTTTGTTGAACTATGTGAAATGCAAAAATATAAAGATGTATATGGTGACATTATAAAATTAAAATTGTTTCCTTTCTCATTAAGAGGAAGAGCTAAAGATTGGTTGCTATCTCTGCCTAAGAATAGTATTGATTCCTGGACTAAATGCAAGGATGCTTTTATTGGTAGATATTATCCCCCTGCTAAAATTATATCTTTGAGGAGTAGCATAATGAATTTTAAACAATTGGATAATGAACATGTTGCTCAAGCTTGGGAAAGAATGAAATCTCTGGTTAAAAATTGCCCAACCCATGGACTGAATACTTGGATGATCATCCAAACCTTCTATGCAGGACTAAATTTTTCTTCGCGGAATTTATTGGATTCAGCTGCTGGAGGTACCTTTATGTCCATCACTCTTGGTGAAGCAACAAAGCTCCTTGATAATATGATGGTTAATTACTCTGAATGGCATACGGAAAGAGCTCCACAAGGTAAAAAGGTAAATTTTGTTGAAGAATCCTCTTCCTTGAATGATAAGGTTGATGCTATTATGTCTATGCTTGCGAATGATAGGACTAATGTTGATCCTAATAATGTTCCATTAGCTTCATTGGTTGCCCAAGAAGAACATGTTGATGTAAACTTCATTAAAAATAATAATTTCAACAACAATGCTTATCGGAACAATTCTAGTAATAACTATAGGCCATATCCTTATAATAATGGTAACGGTTATGCTAATTCTTATGGGAATTCTTACAACAATAATAGGAATACACCCCCTGGACTTGAAGCTATGCTTAAAGAATTTATTAGTACACAAACTGCCTTTAACAAATCTGTTGAGGAAAAGCTCAATAAAATTGATATTCTTGCTTCTAAGGTTGATAGTCTTGCCTCTGATGTTGATCTTTTGAAATCGAAAGTTATGCCTAATAGGGATATTGAAAATAAAATTGTTACTACAGAAAATGCCATCCAAGTTAGAATTAATGAGAATATAAGATTTATGGCTGAACTAGCGTGCTAGGTGGGATAGAGAAGAAAATGAAAAACTAGCTAAAGAGAAAAATGTAGCTAAAGTTTGGACTATTACCACCACTAGCAATGCTAATGATTCACATGTTGCTGCACCTCCTACTATTAATGGTAAAATAATTGGTGTTGGCAATGCTTCTACTCCTAGTGCAAAGCGCGCAAAATTACTCGAAACTCGCTAAAACCGCTGAAACCGCTCGTGATAAAACTGCTGAAATTTTTTCCAACCTTGGGGATGATAATCCCATTGCTTTAGATTGTAATGATTTAGATTTTGATGATTGCCACATCTCTGAAGTTATAAAGTTCTTGCAAAAACTTGCTAAGAGTCCCAATGCTAGCGTCGTAAACTTGGCTTTCACAAAACATATTACAAATGCTCTCATAAAAGCTAGAGAAGAGAAACTAAAACTTGAAACTTCTATTCCTAGAAAGCTAGAGGATGGTTGGGAGCCCATCATTAAAATGAGAGTCAAAGATTTTGATTGTAATGCTTTATGTGATCTTGGTGCAAGTATTTCTGTTATGCCTGAGAAAGTCTATGATATGCTTGACTTGCCACCAATGAAAAATTGTTATCTGGATGTTAATCTCGCTGATAATGCTAAAAAGAAACCTTTGGGGAGAGTTGATAATGTTCATATTATGGTTAACAATAACCTTGTCCCCGTTGATTTTGTTGTCTTGGATATTGAATGCAATGCATCTTGCCCCATTATATTGGGAAGACCTTTTCTTCGAACCGTTGGTGCTACTATTGATATGAAGGAAGGTAATATTAAATATCAATTTCCTCTCAAGAAAGGTATGGAACACTTCCCTAGAAAGAGAATGAAGTTACCTTATGATTCTATTATTAGAACAAATTATGATGTTGATGCTTCATCCTTTGATGTCACTTGAGATACACTTTCTGCGCCTAGCTGAAAGGCGTTAAAGAAAAGCGCTTATGGGAGACAACCCATGTTTTTACTACAGTATTTTTGTTTTATATTTGAGTCTTGGAAGTTGTTTACTACTGTAGCAACCTCTCCTTATCTTAGTTTTATGTTTTGTTGTGCCAAGTAAAGTCTTTGATAGTAAAGTAAGTACTAGATTTGGATTACTGCGCAGTTCCAGATTTCTTTGCTGTCACGAATCTGGGTCTACCCCCCTCTAGGTAGCTCAGAAAATTAAGCCAATTTACGTGCATGATCCTAAGATATGTACGCAACTTTCATTCAATTTGGGCATTTTCATTTGAGCAAGTCTGGTGCCCTAATAAAATCCATCTTTACGGACTGTTCTGTTTTGACAGATTCTGCCTTTTTATTTCGCATTGCCTCTTTTGCTATGTTGGATGAATTTCTTTGATCCATTAATGTCCAGTAGCTTTATGCAATGTCCAGAAGTGTTAAGAATGATTGTGTCACCTCTGAACATGTGAATTTTTATTGTGCACTAACCCTCTAATGAGTTGTTTCGAGTTTGGTGTGGAGGAAGTTTTCAAGGATCAAGAGAGGAGTATGATGCAATATGATCAAGGAGAGTGAAAGCTCTAAGCTTGGGGATGCCCCGGTGGTTCACCCCTGCATATTCTAAGAAGACTCAAGCGTCTAAGCTTGGGGATGCCCAAGGCATCCCCTTCTTCATCGACAACATTATCAGGTTCCTCCCCGAAACTATATTTTTATTCCGTCACATCTTATGCACTTTGCTTGGAGCGTCGGTTTATTTTTGTTTTTGTTTTATTTGAATAAAATGGATCCTAGCATTCACTTTATGGGAGAGAGACACGCTCCGCTGTAGCATATGGACAAGTATGTCCTTAGGCTCTACTCATAGTATTCATGGCGAAGTTTCTTCTTCGTTAAATTGTTATATGGTTGGAATTGGAAAATACTACATGTAGTAACTCTAAAATGTCTTGGATAATTTGATACTTGGCAATTGTTGTGCTCATGTTTAAGCTCATGCATCATATACTTTGCACCCATTAATGAAGAAACACTTAGAGCTTGCTAATTTGGTTTGCATATTTGGTTTCTCTAGAGTCTAGATAATATCTAGTATTGAGTTTTGAACAACAAGGAAGACGGTGTAGAGTCTTATAATATTTACAATATGTCTTTTATGTGAGTTTTGCTGCACCGTTCATCCTTGTGTTTGTTTCAAATAACCTTGCTAGCCTAAACCTTGTATCGAGAGGGAATACTTCTCATGCATCCAAAATCCTTGAGCCAACCACTATGCCATTTGTGTCCACCATACCTACCTACTACATGGTATTTATCCGCCATTCCAAAGTAAATTGCTTGAGTGCTACCTTTAAAATTCCATCATTCACCTTTGCAATATATAGCTCATGGGACAAATAGCTTTAAAACTATTGTGGTATTGAATATGTACTTATGCACTTTATCTCTTATTAAGTTGCTTGTTGTGCGATAACCATGCTTCGGGGACGCCATCAACTATTCTTTGTTGAATATCATGTGAGTTGCTATGCATGTCCGTCTTGTCCGAAGTAAGAGAGATCTACCACCTTAATGGTTGGAGCATGCATATTGTTAGAGAAGAACATTGGGCCACTAACTAAAGCCATGAATCATGGTGGAAGTTTCAGTTTTGGACATATATCCTCAATCTCATATGAGATAATAATTGTTGCCACATGCTTATGCATTAAAGAGGAGTCCATTATCTGTTGTCCATGTTGTCCCGGTATGGATGTCTAAGTTGAGAATAATCAAAAGCGAGAAATCCAAAATGCGAGCTTTCTCCTTAGACCTTTGTACAGGCGGCATGGAGGTACCCCATTGTGACACTTGGTTAAAACATGTGCATTGCAAAGATCCGGTAGTCCAAGCTAATTAGGACAAGGTGCGGGCACTATTAGTATACTATGCATGAGGCTTGCAACTTGTAAGATATAATTTACATAACTCATATGCTTTATTACTACCATTGACAAAATTGTTTCATGTTTTCAAAATAAAAGCTCTAGCACAAATATAGAAATCGATGCTTTCCTCTTTGAAGGACCATTCTTTTTACTTTTATGTTGAGTCAGTTCACCTAACTCTCTCCACCTCAAGAAGCAAACACTTGTGTGAACTGTGCATTGATTTCTACATACTTGCATATTGCACTTGTTATATTACTCTATGTTGACAATCATCCATGAGATATACATGTTACAAGTTGAAAGCAACCGCTGAAACTTAATCTTCCTTTGTGTTGCTTCAATGCCTTTACTTTGATTTATTGCTTTATGAGTTAACTCTTATGCAAGACTTATTAATGCTTGTCTTGAAGTACTATTCATGAAAAGTCTTTGCTTTATGATTCACTTGTTTACTCATGTCATTACCATTGTTTTGATCGCTGCATTCATTACATATGTTTACAAATAGTATGATCAAGGTTATGATGGCATGTCACTTCAGAAATTATCTTTGTTATCGTTTTACCTGCTCGGGACGAGCGAGAACTAAGCTTAGGGATGCTGATACGTCTCCGACGTATCGATAATTTCTTATGATCCATGCCATATTATTGATGATACCTACATGTTTTATGCACACTTTATGTCATATTCGTGCATTTTCCGGAACTAACCTATTAACAAGATGCCGAAGAGCCGGTTGTTGTTTTCTGCTGTTTTTGGTTTCAGAAATCCTAGTAACGAAATATTCTCGGAATTGGACGAAATCAAGACCCAGGGTCCTATTTTGCCACGAACCTTCCAGAAGACCGAAAGGGATACGAAGTGGGGCGACGAGGCGCCGCCACCATAGGGCCGCGCGGCCAGAGGGGGTCCCGCGCCGCCCTATGGTGTGGGCCCCTCGTCAGCCCTCCGACTCTGCCCTTCCGCCTACTTAAAGCCTCCGTCGCGAAACCCCCGATGCGAAGAACCACGATACGGAAAACCTTCCAGAGACGCCGCCGCCGCCAATCCCATCTCGGGGGATTACGGAGATCTCCTCCGGCACCCTCGCCGGAGAGGGGATTCATCTCCCGGAGGACTCTACACCGCCATGGTCGCCTCCGGAGTGATGAGTGAGTAGTTCACCCCTGGACTATGGGTCCATAGCGGTAGCTAGATGGTTGTCTTCTCCTCATTGTGCTTCATTGTTGGATCTTGTGAGCTGCCTAACATGATCAAGATCATCTATCCGTAATACTCTATGTTGTGTTTGTCGGGATCCGATGGATAGAGAATACCATGTTATGTTAATTATCAAGTTATTACATATGTGTTGTTTATGATCTTGCATGCTCTCCGTTATTAGTAGAGGCTCGGCCATGTTTTTGCTCTTAACTCCAAGAGGGAGTATTTATGCTCGATAGTGGGTTCATGCCTGCATTGACACCGGGACGATGACGAGAAAGTTCTAAGGTTGTGTTGTGCTCGTTGCCACTAGGGATAAAACATTGGCGCTATGTCCGAGGATGTAGTTGTTGATTACATTACGAACCATACTTAATGCAATTGTCTGTTGCTTAGCAACTTAATACTGGAAGGGGTTCGGACGATAACCTGAAGGTGGACTTTTTAGGCATAGATGCAGTTGGATGGCGGTCTATGTACTTTGTCGTAATGCCCAATTAAATCATGACATGTATGTGCATTGTTATGCCCTCTCTATTTGTCAATTGCCCGACTGTAATTTGTTCACCCAACATGCTTTTATCTTATGGGAGAGACACCTCTAGTGAACTGTGGACCCCGGTCCATTCTTTTAATACTTGAAATACAAATCTGCTGCAATACTTGTTTTACTCGTTTTCTCCGCAAACAATCATCTTCCACACAATACGGTTAACCCTTTGTTACAGCAAGCCGGTGAGATTGACAACCTCATCTGTTTCGTTGGGGCAAAGTACTTTGGTTGTGTTGTGCGGGTTCCACATTGGCGCCGGAATCCCCGGTGTTGCGCCGCACTACATCCCGCCGCCATCAACCTTCAACGTGCTTCTTGGCTCCTCCTGGTTCGATAAACCTTGGTTTCTTTCTGAGGGAAAACTTGCTGCTGTGCGCATCATACCTTCCTCTTGGGGTTCCCAACGAACGTGTGAGTTACACGCCATCATTGCCACGAGGGATAAAACATTGATGCTATGTCCGAGGATGTAGTTATTGATTACATTACGCACCATACTTAATGCAATTGTCTGTTGTTTGCAACTTAATACTGGAAGGGGTTCGGATGATAACCTCGAAGGTGGACTTTTTAGGCATAGATGCATGCTGGATAGCGGTCTATGTACTTTGTCGTAATGCCCAATTAAATCTCACAATACTCATTATATCATGTATGTGCATTGTTATGCCCTCTCTATTTGTCAATTGCCCGACTGTAATTTGTTCACCCAACATGCTATTTATCTTATGGGAGAGACACCTCTAGTGAACTGTGGACCCCGATCCTATTCTTTTATATCGAATACAATCTACTGCAATACTTGTTTTACTGTTTTCCGCAAACAATCATCATCCACACTATACATCTAATCCTTTGTTACAGCAAGCCGGTGAGATTGACAACCTCATCTGTTTCATTGGGGCAAAGTACTTTGGTTGTGTTGTGCAGGTTCCACGTTGGCGCCGGAATCTCTGGTGTTGCGCCGCACTACATCCCGCCGCCATCAACCTTCAACGTGCTTCTTGGCTCCTCCTGGGGTTCCCAACGGACGCGTGCTGTACGCGTATCAATAACCTTGGTTTCTTACCGAGGGAAAACTTGCTGCTGTACGCATCACACCTTCCTCTTGGGGTTCCCAACGGACGTGTGCTTCACGTGTATCAAGCTCTTTTTCTGGCGCCGTTGCCGGGGAGATCAAGACACGCTGCAAGGGGAGTCTCCCACATCCAATCTCTTTACTTTGTTTTTATCTTGCTTTACTTTATTTTATTTACTGCTTTGTTTGCTTTCTATATTAAAAATACAAAAAAATTAGTTGCTAGATTTACTTTATTTACTGTCTTGTTTGCATTCTTTATATTGAAAACACAAAAAAATTAGTTACTTGCATTTACTTTATTTACCCTTTGTTTATTTCATCATGTTTCCTCCTAAATACACTCTGAAAGACATACCGATAGGACGAGGGTCTATCATTGGAAGAGATAATATAGAAGCATTTTTCACCCATGTTAGTATGGATGAAGATTTTGAAGATACACCCTTGGTAAAAGTTGCTCCTACTTAAGAGAGTGCTACTGCCTGTTTAATACACATGTTGGAAACTAGATTTGTTAATCTCAATCCTATAATTCAACATATGTTTCTTACACTCTCTGATATGGAAATGAGAGAAAAGAGAAATTTTGTTTTAGATGTCCTTCTTAGAGAATTTGGTGATATAGCTAAAGAAGCTAGAAAAGTTTTTATTAAGCATAAGAGGCTTGGTCTTTTCACAGATTTTGCAAGAACACTTGAAAAGATGGACATGGATAGAATAAAGTACACTAATAATGTTAATGATGGTGGGGAGATTAAAGTACCGATACCTAGTAAGCTCCTAGGAATGCATGAAGCTCTAGAAAATAACTATGGTTGGCTTGTTCCTGAAAATTTGTTTGATGAGAATAGCAAGCCTAAGAGTAATGAAAAAGGGGCCTCTGAAACTTACATAGATAAGATACAATGCATAGTTGAGAAAACTCCAAACCCCTCTGTTGATGCTTCATCACTTGATAATACTTGATTCACACTTTCTGCGCCTAGCTGAAAGGCATTAAAGAAAAGCGCTTATGGGAGACAACCCATTATTTTACTTCTGCACTTTTGTTTTATATTTGAGTCTTGGAAGTTGTTACTACTGTAGCAACCTCTCCTTATCTTTATTTTATTGCATTGTTGTGCCAAGTAAAGTCTCTGATAGTAGGGTTGATACTAGATTTGGATTACCGCGCAGAAACAGATTTCTTTCTGTCACGAAATTTAGCACCCCCGTCTGTAGGTAACTCAGAAAAATCTGCCAATTTTCGTTCGTGATCCTCAGATATGTACGCAACTTTCATTAAATTTGAGCATTTTCATCTGAGCAAGTTAAGTGCCCCAGAAAAATTCGTCTTTACGGACTGTTCTATTTTGACAGATTCTGCCTTTTATTTCGCATTGCTTGTTTTGCTATGTTTGATGGATTTCTTTGTTCCATTAACTTTCAGTAGCTTTGTGCAATGTCCAGAAGTGTTAAGAATGATTATGTCACCTCTGAATATGTGAATTTTCGATTATGCACTAACCCTCTAATGAGTTTGTTTTGAGTTTGGTGTGGAGGAAGTTTTCAAGGGTCAAGAGAGGAGGATGATACAATATGATCAAGAAGAGTGAAAAGTCTAAGCTTGGGGATGCCCCGTGGTTCATCCCTGCATATTTTAAGAAGACTCAAGCATCTAAGCTTGGGGATGCCCAAGGCATCCCTTCTTCATCGACAACTTATCAGGTCACCTGTAGTGAAACTATATTTTTATTCCGTCACATCTTATGTGCTTTACTTGGAGCGTCTGTATGTTTTTGTTTTTGTTTTTGTTTGAATAAAATCGGATCCTAGCATTCCTTGTTTGGGAGAAAGACACGCTCCGCTGTTGCATATGAACACATGTGTTCTTAGCTTTACTTTTAATGTTCATGGCGAAGGTTGAAACTGCTTCGTTCATTGTTATATGGTTGGAAACGAGAAAATGCTTCATGTGGTAATTGGTATAATGTCTTGAATAATTTGATACTTGGCAATTGTTGTGCTCATATAGATCATGTTTAAGCTCTTGCATCATGTACTTTGCACCTATTAATGAAGAACTACATAGAGCTTGTTAAAATTTGGTTTGCATGAGTGGTCTCTCTAGAGTCTAGATATTTTCTGGTTAAGGTGTTTGAACAATAAGGAGACAGCGTAGAGTCTTATAATGCTTGCAATATGTTCTTATGTAAGTTTTGCTGTACCGGTTTATACTTGAGTTTGCTTCAAACAACCTTGCTAGCCTAAGCCTTGTATAGAGAGGAATTCTTCTCGTGCATCCAAATCCTTGAGCCAAAAACCATGCCATTTGTGTCCACCATACCTATACATGGTATTTCTCTGCCATTCCAAAGTAAATTACTTGAGTGCTACCTTTAAAATTCTATTCTTTGTCTTTGCAATACATAGCTCATGGGAAAATAGCCTTAAAAACTATTGTGGTAAAGAATATGTAGCTTATGTATCTTATTTCTTATAAGTTGCTTGTTGAGCGGTAACCATATTTCTGGGGACGCCACCAACTATTATACCTTTGTTGAATATCATGTGAGTTGCTATGCATCTTCGTCTTGTCTGAAGTAAGGGTGATTTATCATGATCAAATGGTTTTAGTATTCATATTGTTAGAGAAGAACATTGGGCCGCTAACTGAAGCCATGAATCATGGTGGAAGTTTCAGTTTGGACATCAATCCTCAATCTCTTATGAGAATATTATCTGTTGTTGAATGCTTATGCATTAAAGAGGAGTCCATTACCTGTTGTCTATGTTGTCCCGGTATGGATGTCTAAGTTGAGAATAATCAAAAACGAGAAATCAAATGCGATCTTTCTCCTTAGACCTTTGTACAGGCGGCATAGAGGTACCCCTTTGTGACACTTGGTTGAAACATATGTTATGCAATGATAATCCATGTAAATCCAAGCTAATTAGGACAAGGTGTGAGCACTATTGGTAATCTATGCATGAGACTTGCAACTTATAGGATGTCTTATACATAACACATATGATTTATTACTACCGTTGACAAAATTGTTTCTATGTTTTCAAAATGAAATGCTCTAGCACAAAAATAGTAATCCATGCTTCCCTCTGCGAAGGGCCTATCTTTTACTTTATATTGAGTCAGTTTACCTACTTCTTTCTATCTTAGAAGCAAACACTTGTGTCAACTGTGTGCATTGATTCTTACATGTTTACCTATTGCACTTGTTATATTACTTTGTGTTGACAATCATCCATGAGATAAACATGTTGAAGTTGAAAGCAACCGCTGAAACTTATATCTTCCTTTGTGTTGCTTCAAAGCTTTCTACTAAGAATTTATTGCTTTATGAGTTAACTCTTATGCAAGTCTTATTGATGCTTGTCTTGAAAGTACTATTCATGAAAAGTCTTTGCTATATGATTTAGTTGTTTATTCATTGTCTTTACCATTGCTTCGAATCACTGCATTCATCTCATATGCTTTACAATAGTATTGATCAAGATTATGATAGCATGTCACTTCAGAAATTATCCTTGTTATCGTTTACCTACTCGAGGGCGAGTAGGAACTAAGCTAGGGGATGCTTGATACGTCTCAAACGTATCTATAATTTCTTATGTTCCATGCTACTTTTATGATGATACTCACATGTTTTATACACACTTTATGTCATTATTATGCATTTTCCCAGCACTAACCTATTGACGAGATGCCGAAGAGCCGATTCTTGTTTTCACGCTGTTTTTGGTTTCAGAAATCCTACAAAGGAAATATTCTCGGAATTGGACGAAATCAACGCCCAGGGTCTTATTTTTCCACGGAGCTTCCAAAAGACCGAAGGGGTTACGAAGTGGGGCGACGAGGCACCGCCACCATAGGGCCGCGCGGCTAGAGGGGGGCCCGCGCCGCCCTATGGTGTGGGCCCCTCGTCAGCCCTCCGACTCTGCCCTTCCGCCTACTTATAGCCTTCGTCCCGAAAACCCCTGTACCGAGAGCCACGATACGGAAAACCTTCCAGAGACGCCGCCGCCAATCCCATCTCGGGGGATTCAGGAGATCGCCTCCGGCACCCTGCCGGAGAGGGGAATCATCTCCCGGAGGACTCTTCATCACCATGATCACATCCGGATTGATGTGTGAGTAGTTCACCCCTGGACTATGGGTCCATAGCAGTAGCTAGATGGTTGTCTTCTCCTCATTGTGCTATCATGTTAGATCTTGTGAGCTCCCTATCATGGTCAAGATCGTCTATTTGTAATTCTACATGTTGTGTTTGTTGGTATCCGATGAATATGGAATACTATGTCAAGTTGATTATCAATCTATCATATATGTGTTGTTTATGTTCTTGCATGCTCTCCGTTGCTAGTAGAGGCTCTTGCCAAGTTGATACTTGTAACTCCAAGAGGGAGTATTTATGCTCGATAGTGGGTTCATGCCTCCATTGAATTCGGGACGAGTGACGTAAAGTTCTAAGGTTGTGGATGTGTTGTTGCCACTAGGGATAAAACATCAATGCTTTGTCTAAGGATATTTGTGTTGATTACATTACGCACCATACTTAATGCAATTGTCTCGTTGTTTGCAACTTAATACTGGAAGGGGTGCGGATGCTAACCTGAAGGTGGACTTTTTAGGCATAGATGCATGCTGGATAGCGGTCTATGTACTTTGTCGTAATGCCCTGATTAAATCTCATAATAGTCATCGTGATATGTATGTGCATTTGTTATGCCCTCTCTATTTTTCAATTGCCCAACTGTAATTTGTTCACCCAACATTGATGTTTTATCCCTAGTGGCAACAGCACATCCATAACCTTAGAACTTTCTGTCACTGTCACAGATTCAATGGAGGCATGAACCCACTATCGAGCATAAATAATCCCTCTTGGAGTCACAAGTATCAACTTGGCCAGAGCCTCTACTAGCAACGGAGAGCATGCAAGATGATAAACAACACATATATGATAGATCAATAATCAACTTGACATAGTATTCCATATTCATCGGATCCCAACAAACACAACATGTAGCATTACAAATAGATGATCTTGATCATGATAGGCAGCTCACAAGATCTAAACATGATAGCACAAGAGGAGAAGACAACCATCTAGCTACTGCTATGGACCCATAGTCCAAGGATGAACTACTCACGCATCAGTCCGGAGGCGGGCATGGTGGTGTAGAGCCCTCCAGTGATGATTCCCCTCTCCGGCAGGGTGCCGGAGGCGATCTCCTGAATTCCCCGAGATGGGATTGGCGGCGGCGGCGTCACAGTAACTTTTCTCGTATCGTGGCTCTCGGTGACATAGGCATCCCCAATGGGCCTGCCGAAGATAGTACCCGGGGTTTACTGAAGGCCCATAAGTCGAAGAATAAGAAGATTCG